>NW_024070186.1:4254730-4347124 GCF_014754425.2 Oryx dammah | reverse complement strand
CACACAGACACACACACACAAACACACACACAGACACACACACACACAAACACACACACAGACACACACACACACACAAGACACCAAGAGAGAAAACTGTTTTCAAGTAACTTCTGTTCTATCACCCAGAATCCTGTGAGATGGGCTCGATAAAGGACAGAAATGGTATGGACCTAACAGAACCAGAAGATATTAAGAAGAGGTGGCAAGAATACACAGAAGAACTGTACAAAAAAAGAGCTTCACAACCCAGATAATCACGATGGTGTGATCACTCACCTAGAGCCAGACATCCTGGAATGTGAAATCAAGTGGGCCTTAGGAAGCATCACTACGAACAAAGCTAGTGGACGTGAGGAATTCCAGTTGAGCTGTTTCAAGTCCTGAAAGATGATGCTGTGAAAGTGCTGCACTCAATATGCCAGCAAATTTGGAAGACTCAGCAGTGGCCACAGGACTGGAAAAGGTCAGTTTTCATTCCAATCCCAAAGAAAGGCAATGCCAAAGAATGCTCAAACTACCGCACAATTGCACTCATCTCACATGCTAGTAAAGTAATGCTCAAAATTCTCCAAGCCACGCTTCAGCAATATGTGAACCGTGAACTTCCAGATGTTCAAGCTGGTTTTAGAAAAGGCAGAGGAACCAGAGATCAAATTGCCAACATCTGCTGGACCATGGAAAAAGCGAGAGAGTTCCAGAAAACCATCTATTTGTGCTTTATTGACTATGCCAAAGCCTTTGACTGTGTGGATCACAATAAACTCTGAAAATTCTGAAAGAGATGGGAATACCAGACCACCTGACCTGTCTCTTGAGAAACCTATATGCAGGTCAGGAAGCAACAATTAGAACTAGACATGGAACAACAGACTGTTTCCAAATAGGAAAAGGAGTACATCAAGGCTGTGTTTTGTCACTCTGCTTATTTAACTTATACGCAGAGTAGATCATGAGAAACACTGGGCTGGAAGAAGCAAAGGCTGGAATCAAGGTTGCTGGGACAAATATCAATAACCTCAGATATGCAGATGACACCACCCTTATGGCAGAAAGTGAAGAGGAACTAAAAAGCCTCTTGATGAAAGTGAAAGAGGAGAGTGAAAAAGTTGGCTTAAAGCTCAACATTCAGAAAACGAAGATCATGGCATCTGGTCCCATCACTTCATGGGAAATAGAGGGGGAAACAGTGGAAACAGTGGCTGACTTTATTTTTGGGGGCTCCAAGATAACTGCAGATGGTGACTGCAGCCATGAAATTAAAAGACGCTTACTCCTTGAAAGAACGTTATGACCAACCTAGATAGCATATTCAAAAGCAGAGACATTCCTTTGCTAACAAAGGTCCATCTAGTCAAGGCTATGGTTTTTCCAGTAGTCATGTATGGATGTGAGAGTTGGACTGTGAAGAAAGCTTAGTGCCAAAGAATTGATGCTTTTGAACTGTGGTGTTGGAGAAGACTCTTGAGAGTCCCTTGGACTGCAAGGAGATCCAACCAGTCCATCCTAAAGGAGATCAGTCCTGGGTATTCATTGGAAGGACTGATGCTGAAGCTGAAACTCCAATACTTTGGCCACCTCATGTGAAGAGTTGACTCATTGGAAACAACCCTGATGCTGGGAGGGGTTGGGGGCAGGAGAAGGGGACGACAGAGGATGAGACGGCTGGGTGGCATCACCAACTTGATGCACATGAGTTTTGGTGAACTCTGGGGGATGGTGATGGACAGGGAGGCCTGGCGTGCTGCGATTCATGGAATTGCAAAGAGTCGGACACAACTGAGAGACTGAACTGAACTGAATTGAAATTTTCCTAATGACAAAGAAAGCTACCTAGAGAGGCAATCACCATCTCCTGAGGTCATGAAAAATACAACTAGGTGGGGTTTCCCTGGTGGTAAGTGGTTAAGAATCCTTCTTGAAAGCAACTAAGCATGCACGTCACAACTAGAGAGCTTGTACTCTGAACCAAAAGATCCCACGCGATGCAACAAAGACCCAACTCAGCCAAATAAATATTTGGAAAACCATAAAAAATTCTACCAGGATCTCAGGAATATTTTGGCTGGCTATCTCAGGAATAACTGTCTCTGGGTGAAGGTGTCCTCAGTTACTTACTGATTCCATTCAGGATGCAAGGCTTCAGGTTCTATTAAGTGTACCAAGGGATTTCTATTCCAAAACACCAAGACTGACATTAAAAACCTCTTAAGTCAGTGACTAAGCACTAAACTTTGCCGAGAAGCAAGCTTTCATTCATTCATTGAACAAGTATGTTATTGGGCAGCTACCCTGTAGATTGATATGATGGCTGAGCAGATATTTCTTCTTTTGAAGCTTGCCAGCATGCGTTCTCACCTTGAGAAGAGTGAACCAAACAAATTTTTTTTTTTTTTTTTGAGGATGGGAGATGGCCTCTTTCTTTTGGATCCCGTTTGATGAGTCTTCTCTCTCTCCCCTAGCCAAGAGTGAGCCTGTGATCCAAGCCAGGCCAATTAAATGTTCTTGCTCTGGATTTTAAATCAACACAGATTAAAAAGACTGAAAACAAATTGGCACTCGGGGATCTCACACCCCAATCAGGCTGTTTTTACTGGAACATTTCCTGCCACTTTAACTTCCCACTGTTTGGGACAGCCTTGTTTCTACTCGTTTCCAAGCCCTGTTCTCTGGCCTATGGATTCCAGATGTCCTTCCAACAAATTTCACTTTCCTTAGATTAGCTGCACCGATTTCTGTTGCTTTCATCCCAAACACCCTGACTGGACACAAGAAATGAATGAAACAGACATAATCCCAGCTTTCAGAGTCTATCAGTCTGGTCGGGAAGACACACAGGAAACAAATGGAAAAATGTGCGTTACTAAGAGTTGTGAAATGAAGGAACAGGGTGTTGTGAGAGCCAGGAATGCAGTGATCTAATCGACATTTCAGTGGTGATGCTGAAATCTGAAGGCTGAGCGGGCTCAGAGAGACGGGGGGAGGGAAAGAACCTTTCTGGCCGAGGACAGAGGACAAGCAAAGGCCCTGAGGCAAGATGTTCGCTGCCTTCCAGGAAGGAATGGAGGCTGCTGTCTTTAGGAGGCCTGAGCTAGGGCTACTCCTAGTCACACAGTCTTGTAGGTTACGGGGAGAAGTTAAGTTTGATATCGAGACAAGAGGGAGACATTATTGGAACATTTTAAGTCTGTGAGGACGTGATCTGATTAGATTTTTAAACAATTCCTCTGGCTGCTCTAAAAAGAGTCGGCTTAAGAGGATAAGAACTAGGGAGCTATTGATTGTTCTGGGAGGGTGTTGATGCTTTTAGGCTGCATGGCAGCAAAGGAGAGGGAGAGAAGCCGAGTCCTACTGGATGTGTCGGTTTGGACACAGGGCCTCCCGCTCTGGAGTGTGGCTGCCTGTGGCAATGACCAGCCCTGCTCCTGCCAGAACTCCCTGAAGATGCGCCTCCACGGGGCTTCCGCAGAATTTCATAATTTATGAAGGGCTGCTCTGTCCAAATCTCACTCGATCCTTGCAGCAACCTTGAGGGGTTGTTGAAAATCAAATAACGAAGGCTGGAAAGGGGCAGTTGAATGGCCAAGATACACAGTTGCTGCTGCTGCTGCTGCTAAGTCACTTCAGTCGTGTCCGACTCTGTGCGACCCCACAGACTGTTGCTAACAATCAAACCAGGACTCAGAGCTGACTCCTTCCATGATCGCTGCTGCCTCCAACTTAGTAGAAAGAAAAAGAAAGTGAAGTCGCTCAGTCGTGTCCCCACACATGGGGACTCTTTGTGACCCCATGGACTGTAGCCTACCAGGCTCCTCAGTCCGTGGGATTTTCATGGCAAGAGTACTGGAGTGGGTTGCTTTTCCCTTCTCCAGGGGATCTCCCCAACCCAGGGATGGAACCCAGGTCTCCCGCATTGCAGGCAGGTGCTTTACCATCTGAGCCCCCAGGGAAGCCCAGCTTAGTATCTCGTGTATAAACTGTGCGATCCCCAGGAACGTTCACAGATCTGAAAGCTAACGGAGACCTTCTCCGCCCTTTGTGATCATTCCTCACCCTGATGAGCCTGAGCTCTGCCTGTAGCATGGTCCTGGCACTTCATTTGCATCCGTCTCCCTCCCTCACCTCGTGGCTTCTGAAACCACTGTCCAGCTTTGCCCAGCACAGGCTGAGCCCTCTTTGGCCAAGACACCCATGCCTATCACCTTTTATCTCATTCTGCCTGAGTGTCCTTCAATGTTCTTTGAGTCGTTCCTGCCATCCTTCCCTGGAACGTCTGCCTCCCTTTGCCTGGGTTAAAGTCTGGACTGGCAGCATAAGCCTCCCTTGGCGACTTGTTAGAAATGTGAACTCTCAGGCCCCGCCCCAGACCTATTGAGTGAAGAACCATGGGGGTGGCTTGGCCATCTGTGCTTTCATCGGCCTGCCAGGTGACTTTGACGCACCAGAGTTTGAGAACCACTAGCCCACGTCTTCTCAGGAACAGCCCTGATGCTGCAGACAGCGGAGCCCAGGGAAGGCAGTGCTTCCTATAAACCCAAGTCAGGGGCTGAAGTCCCTGCTGGCTCTTACTGCACCTCTGGGCCCACATGGCTGAGAAATGGTGACAGCCCCAAACTGAAGAACTTAATGAAGTTCCGAGAGGTGTTTTCAGGGCCAGTCTCCACTTAGGCCTCTCTCCTCGGCTTGCAGACAGCTCCTTCTTGCTGTGTCCTCCCGAAAGTCTTCTATCTGGGCGTGTGCATAACTAGCGTGTCTTTTTGTGTTATGGTCTCTCTTCTTATAAAGTCACCTGTCAGGCTGGGTCAGGGTCCATCCATATGACCACGTGTAACCACGTGTAACCACGTGATGGTGGTGGTGGTCGATCTCTCAGTCGTGTCTGACTCTTTGCGACCCCATGGACTGTAGCCCTCCAGCCTTCTCTAGCCCTTGGGATTTTCCCAGTGAGAATACTGGAGTGGGTTGCCATTTCCTCCCCCAGTGGGACCTTCCTGTCTTGGGGATTGAACCCTCATATCTTGCATTGGCAGGCTGATTCTTTACTACTGAGCCACCTGGGAATTTAACCATAACCACCTTTTTAAAGGTCCCATCCCCAAATACAGTCACATTGTGAGGTGCTGGGAGGTTAGGACTTGAATATATGAATTAACGAGGGGACAGCTGTGCACAGACTGTGACTAGAATTCTCTTCAGTGGAGTAGGGAACAACTGTAAGAGGTGTTCAGAGAGGGTTTCCCAGAGAAGATGATGTTTAACTTTAGTCCTATAATATGTTTCCAAGTGGACAGGCACTGAGAGTGAATTCTAGGCAGAGCAAGGTACCCTGAACATGTAAAGAAGTGGGACTATTGGTTGATTGGAGATAGGAAGTAGGTCAGTGGCTAGAGTATGCGGTCCATGATGTTGTATCTTGCTGCCCAGGTCAGGGGAGTCCAGGGGCCCAGTCTAGAGTCTTCAGGAGCTTTGACGAATGCATCATTTGGGTTCTTTGGTTACTGACTCAAGTTAGGGTAAGTCAGCATGGAATTTATAAAAGCATATTAGGGAGCTCAGAGAATTGTTGGGACGGCAGAAGAATTAAACACAAAAATGGTGCCCTGGGGAATGGTGCCCATCAGAACTGCTTACTTACCTTGACAGAGTGATCCTGGGCAAGGGACCAAAGAACAAGCTCTGACAGCTTTCTCTGCCCTTCAGTTCAATTCAGTTCAGTCGCTCAGTCATGTCCGACTCTTTGCAACCCCATGAACTGCAGCACGCCAGGCCTCCCTGTCCATCACCATCTCCCGGAGTTCACTCAGACCCATGTCCACCGAGTCTGTGATGCCATCCAGCCATCTCATCCTGGGTCATCCCCTTCTCCTCCTGCCCCCAATCCCTCCCAGCATCAGAGTCTTTTCCAGTGAATCAACTCTTCCCACTAGGTGGCCAAAGTACTGGAGTTTCAGCTTTAGCATCAGTCCTTCCAAAGAAATCCCAGGGCCGATCTCCTTCAGAATGGACTGGTTGGATCTCCTTGCAGTCCAAGGGACTCTCAAGAGTCTTCTCCAACATCACAGTTCAAAAGCATCAATTCTTCAGCGCTCAGCTTTCTTCACAGTCCAACTCTCACATCCATACACGACCACAGGAAAAACCATAGCCTTGACTAGATGGACCTTTGTTGACAAAGTAATGTCTCTGCTTTTGAATATACTATCTAGGTTGGTCATAACTTGTCTGTGTCAGACTTTATTTGGGGGCTCCAAAATCACTTCAGATGGTGACTGCAGCCATGAAATTAAAAGACGCTTACTCCTTGGAAGAAAAGCTATGACCAACCTAGATAGTATATTCAAAAGCAGAGACATTACTTTGCTGACTAAGGTCCGCCTAGTCAAGGCTATGGTTTTTCCTGTGGTCATGTATGGATGTGAGAGTTGGACTGTGAAAAAGGCTGAGAGCCGAAGAATTGATGCGTTTGAACTCTGGTGTTGGAGAAGACTCTTGAGAGTCCCTTGAAGTGCAAGGAGATCCAACCAGTCCATTCTGAAGGAGATCAGCCCTGGGAATTCTTTGGAAGGAATGGTGCTAAAGCTGAAACTCCAGTACTTTGGCCACCTCATGAGAAGAGTTGACTCATTGGAAAAGACTCTGATGCTGGGAGAGATTGGGGGCAGGAGGAGAAGGGGATGACCGAGGATGAGATGGCTGGATGGCATCACGGACTCGATGGATGTGAGTCTGAGTGAACTCCGGGAGATGGTGATGGACAGGGAGGCCTGGCGTGCTGCGATTCATGGGGTCGCAAAGAGTCGGACACGACTGAGTGACTGAACTGAACTGAACTGAAGCATCTTTTAATTTCATGGCTGCAGTCACCATCTGCAGTGATCTTGGAGCCCAAAAAAATAAAGTCTGACACTGTTTCCATTGTTTCCCCATCTATTTCCCATGAAGTGATGGGACCAGATGCCATGATCTTCATTTTCTGAATGTTGAGCTTTAAGCCAACTTTTTCACTCTCCTCTTTCACTTTCATCAAGAAGCTTTTTAGTTCATCTTCACTTTCTGCCATAAGGGTGGTGTCATCTGCATATCGGAGGTTATTGATATTTCTCCCGGCAATCTTGATTCCAGCTTGTGTTTCTTCCAGTCCAGCGTTTCTCATAATGTACTCTGCATATAAGTTAAATAAGCAGGGTGACAATAAACAGCCTTGACGTACTCCTTTTCCTATTTGGAACCAGTCTGTTGTTCCATGTCCAGTTCTAACTGTTGCTTCCTGACCTGCATACAGATTTCTCAAGAGGCAGGTCAGGTGGTCTGGTATTCCCATATCTCTCAGAATTTTCCACAGTTTATTGTGATCCACACAGTCAAAGGCTTTGGCATAGTCAATAAAGCAGAAATAGATGTTTTTCTGGAACTCTCTTGCTTTTTCCACGATCCAGCAGATGTTGGCAATTTGATCTCTGGTTCCTCTGCCTTTTCTAAAACCAGCCTGAACATCAGGGAGTTCATGGTTGACGTATTGCTGAAGCCTGGCTTGGAGAATTTTGAGCATTACTTTACTAGCATGTGAGATGAGTGCAATTGTGTGGTAGTTTGAGCATTCTTTGACACTGCCTTTCTTTGGAATTGGAATGAAAACTGACCTTTTCCAGTCCTGCGGCCACTGCTGAGTTTTCCAAATTTGCTGGCATATTGAGTGCAGCACTTTCACAGCATCATCTTTCAGGATTTGAAACAGCTCCCCTGGAATTCCATCACCTCCACTAGCTTTGTTCCTAATGATGCTTTCTAAGGCTGAGAATGTGGTCCACTGGAGAAGGGAAAGGCAAGCCACTTCAGTATTCTTGCCTTGAGAACCCCATGAACAGTATGAAAAGGCAAAATGATAGGATACTGAAAGACAAACTCCCCAGGTCATTAGGTGCCCAATATGCTACTGGAGATCAATGGAGAAATAATTCCAGAAAGAATGAAATGATGGAACCAAAGCAAAAACAATACCCAGTTGTGGATGTGAAGGTGATAGAAGCAAGATCCGATGCTGTAAAGAGCAATATTGCATAGGAACCTGGAATGTCAGGTCCATGAATCTAGGCAAATTGGAAGTGGTCAGACAAGAGATGGCAAGAGTGAACGTCAACATTCTAGGAATCAGCAAACTAAAATGGACTGGAATCGGTGAATTTAACTCAGACGACCATTATATCTACTACTGCGGGCAGGAATCCCTTAAAAGAAATGGAGTAGCCATCATGGTCAACAAAAGAGTCTGAAATGCAGTACTTGGATGCAATCTAAAAAATGACAGAATGATCTCTGTTCGTTTCCAAGGCAAACCATTCAATATCACAGTTATCCAGGTCTATGCCCCAACCAGTAACGCTGAAGAAACTGAAGTTGAACGGTTTTATGAAGACCTACAAGACCTTTTAGAACTAACACCCAAAGAAGATGTCCTTTTCATTATAGGGGACTGGAATGCAAAAGTAGGAAGTCAAGAAACACCTGGAGTAACAGGCAAATTTGGCCTTGGAATGCGGAATGAAGCAGGGCAAAGGCTAATAGAGTTTTGCCAAGAGAACGCACTGGTCATAGGAAACACGCTCTTCCAACAACACAAGAGAAGACTCTACACATGGACATCACCAGATGGTCAACACCAAATCAGATTGATTATATTCTTTGGAGCCAAAGATGGAGAAGCTCTATACAGTCAGCAAAAACAAGACCAGGAGCTGACTGTGGCTCAGATCATGAACTCCTTATTACCAAATTCAGACTCAAATTGAAGAAAGTAGGGAAAACCGCTAGACCACTCAGGTATGACCTAAATTAAATCCCTTATGATTATTCAGTGGAAGTGAGAAATAGATTTAAGGGCCTAGATCTGATACATAGAGTGCCTGATGAACTATGGAATGAGGTTCGTGACATTGTACAGGAGACAGGGATCAAGACCATCCCCATGGAAAAGAAATGCAAGAAAGCAAAATGGCTGTCTGGGGAGGCCTTACAAATAGCTGTGAAAAGAAGAGAGGCGAAAAGGAAAGATATAAGCATCTGAATGCAGAGTTCCAAAGAATAGCAAGAAGAGATAAGAAAGCCTTCTTCAGCGATCAATGCAAAGAAATAGAGAAAAACAACAGAATGGGAAAGACTAGAGATCTCTTCAAGAAAATTAGAGATACCAAGGAACTTCCCTGGTGGCCCAGACAGTAAAGTGTCTGTCTACAGTGCCAGAGACCCGGGTTTGATCCCTGGGTCGGGAAGATCCCCTGGAGAAGGAAATGGCCGCCCACTCCAATGCCATTGCCTGGAAAATCCCATTAACAGAGGAGCCTGGTAGGCTACAATCCATGGGGTCACAAAGAGTCAGACACGACTGAGCACTTTCTTCTTAAGGGCACATTTCATGCAAAGATGGGCTCGATAAAAGACAGAAATGGTATGGACCTAACAGAAGCAGAAGATATTAAGAAGAGGTGGCAAGACTACACAAAAAAGATCTTCACGACCCAGATAATCATGATGATGTGATCACTAATCTAGAGCCAGACATATCTGCCCTTGAGACCCTCCAATCAAGATGCAAGATCCCAGACTGATAACATCAACTGTAGGTGAAGATATGGAGCAGCTAGAACCATCCTAAAGTGTTGATGGGAACGTGAACCAAAACGTTGCACGAACTGTTCCCTTGGCATCTCTGATTTTCTTGAAGAGATCTCTAGTCTTTCCCATTCTGTTGTTTTCCTCTATTTCTTTGCATTGATCGTTGAGGGGGGCTTTCTTATCTCTCCTTGCTGTTCTTTGGAACTCTGCATTCAGATGCTTATATCTTTCCTTTTCTCATTTGCTTTTCACTTCCCTTCTTTTCACAGCTATTTGTAAGACCTCCTCAGACAGCCATTCTTCTTTTTTTGCATTTCTTTTCCATGGGGATGGTCTTGATCCCTGTCCCCTGTACAATGTCATGAACTTCCGTCCATAGTTCATCAGGCACTCTGTCTATCAGATCTAGTCCCTTAAATCTATTTCTCACTTCCACTGTGTAGTCATAAGTGATTTGATTTAGGTCATACCTGAATGGTCTAGTGGTTTCCCCTACTTTCTTCCATTTAAGTCTGAATTTGGCAAGAAGGGTTTCATGATCTGAGCCACAGTCAGCTCCCGGTCTTGTTTTTGCTGACTATATAGAGCTTCTCCATCTTTGACTGCAAAGAATATAATCAATCTGATTTGGGTGTTGACCATCTGGTGATGTCCATGTGTAGAGTCTTCTCTTGTATTGTTGGAAGAGGGTGTTTGCTATGACCAGTGCGTTCTCTTGGCAAAACTCTATTAGCCTTTGCCCTGCTTCATTCCACATTCCAAGGCCAAATTTGCCTGTTACTCCAGGTGTTTCTTGACTTCCTACTTTTGCATTCCAGTCCCTTAAAATGAAAAGGACACATTTTTGGGGTGTTAGTTCTAAGAGGTCTTGTAGGTCTTTATAGAACTGTTCACTTCAGCTTCTTCAGCGTTACTGGTTGGGGCATAAGCTTGGATTACCATGATATTGAATGGTTTGCCTTGGAAACTAATAGATCATTCTGTCATTTTTGAGATTGCATCCAAGTACTGCATTTCAGACTCTTTTGTTGACCATGATGGCTACTCCATTTCTTTTAAGGGATTCCTGCCCACAGTAGTAGATATAATGGTCATCTGAGTTAAATTCACCCATTCCAGTCCATTTTAGTTCACTGATTCCTAGAATGTTGACGTTCACTCTTGCCATCTCCTGTTTGACCACTTCCAATTTGCCTTGATTCATGGACCTATCATTCCAGGTTCCTATGCAATACTGCTCTTTACAGCACTGGACCTTCTATCACCAGTCATATCCAAAACTAGGTATTGTTTTTGCTTTGGCTCCATCATTTCATTCTTTCTGGAGTTATTTCTCTACTGATCTTCAGTAGCATATTGGGCACCTAATGACCTGGGGAGTTTGTCTTTCAGTATCATATCATTTTGCCTTTTCATACTGTTCATGGGGTTCTCAAGGCAAGAATACTGAAGTGGTTTGCCATTCCCTTCTCCAGTGGACCACATTCTGTCAGACATTCTTCAATTCTTCAAGAAAATTAGAGATACCAAGGGAACATTTCATGCAAAGATGGGCTCGACAAAGGACAGAAATGGTATGGACCTAACAGAAGCAGAAGATATTAAGAAGAGGTGGCAAGAATACACAGAAGAACTGTACAAAAAAGAGCTTCACGACCAAGATAATCACGATGGTGTGATCACTCATCTAGAGCCAGACATCCTGGAATGTGAAGTCAAGTGGGCCTTAGGAAGCATTACACAAACAAAGCTAGTGGAGGTGATGGAATTCCAGTGGAGCTAGTTCAAATCCTGAAAGATGATGCTGTGAAAGTGCTGCACTCAATATGCCAGCAAATTTGGAAAACTCAGCAGTGGCCGCAGGACTGGAAAAGGTCAGTTTTCATTCCAATTCCAAAGAAAGGCAGTGTCAAAGAATGCTCAAACTACCACACAATTGCACTCATCTCACATGCTAGTAAAGTCATGCTCAAAATTCTCCAAGCCAGGCTTCAGCAATATGTGAACCGTGAACTCCCTGATGTTCAGGCTGGTTTTAGAAAAGGCAGAGGAACCAGAGATCAAATTGCCAACATCTGCTGGATCGTGGAAAAAGCAAGAGAGTTCCAGAAAAACATCTATTTCTGCTTTATTGACTATGCCAAAGCCTTTGACTGTGTGGATCACAATAAACTGTGGAAAATTCTGAAAGAGATGGGAATACCAGACCACCTGACCTGTCTCTTGAGAAACCTATATGCAGGTCAGGAAGCAACTGGTTCCAAATAGGAAAAGGAGTATGTCAAGGCTGTATATTGTCACCCTGCTTATTTAACTTATCTGCAGAGTACATTATGAGAAACACTGGGCTGGAAGAAGCACAAGCTGGAATCAAGACTGCCAGGAGAAATATCAATAACCTCAGATATGCAGATGACACCACACTTATGGCAGAAAGTGAAGAAGAATTAAAAATCCTCTTGATGAAAGTGAAAGAGGAGAGTGTTGGCTTAAAGCTCAACATTCAGAAAACAAAGATCAGGGCACTGGTCCCATCACTTCATGGCAAATAGATGGGGAAATAGTGGAAACAGTGTCAGACTTAATTTTTTTGGGCTCCAAAATCACTGCAGATGGTGATTGCAGCCATGAAATTAAAAGACTCTTACTCCTTGGAAGGAAAGTTATGACCAACCTAGATAGCATATTGAAAAGCAGAGATATTACTTTGCCAACAAAAGTCCTTCTAGTCAAGGCTTCCCTGGTGGCTCAGAGGTCTGCCTCCAATGCGGGAAACCCGGGTTTGATCCCTGGGTCCGGAAGATCCCCTGGAGAAGGAAATGGCAATCCACTCCAGTATTCTTGCCTGGATCAAGCTTGGTAGGCTACAGTCCACCGGGTCACAAAGAGTCTGGATATGAGAGTTGGACTGTGAAGAAAGCTGAGCACCGAAGAATTGATGCTTTTGAACTGTGGTGTTGGAAAAGACTCTTGAGAGTCCCTTGGACTACAAGGAGATCCAACTAGTCCATCCTAAAGGAGATCAGTCCTGGGTGTTCATTGGAAGGACTGATGCTGAAGCTGAAACTCCAATACTTTGGCCACCTCATGGGAAGAGTTGACTCATTAGAAACAACCCTGACGCTGGGAGGGAGTGGGGGCAGGAGGAGAAGGGGATGACAGAGGATGAGATGGCTGGATGGCATCACCGATTCGATGGAGATGAGTTTGAGTGAACTCCGGGAGTTGGAGATGGACAGGGAGGCCTGGCATGCAGCAATTCATGGGGTCACAGAATCGGACACGACTCAGCAACTGAACTGAGCTGAACTGAACCAAAACTTTGGAAAGTTGTTTGACAATATCTACTAAATATAAAACATAAGTAGCATGATTTAGCCATTCCTTATTTTCAAATATAAGAACACTTGGTGACACTTGAAGGAATTAGAGTATGTCAAGTAATTGCATCATTTCCTTGCTTTTCCTTTAGCATCATCTTCTTTCATTGCTCTTTCAGGTCATCAGATGTCTTGCCAGTGAACATACAAAATTTTTCTTTATTGTGAACCATCTCTTCTCTTGTAGCCTGTGGTACCCTGAGCTATCCTAGCATATTGCACAGTCATGCAACTCTGCCTCCTGACTGCTTTCACTGGAACAGTGGGTGTAAATAAACATAGAATAAGTGGAAAATGATTATTGTAAATTTTTCACATGGATGGAAACTTGGCAGCATCACCTGGAGGTTTCTCTGTACACCACTGAGCCTCTAGAATAGGCTGGAGGGCGCAGAGCTAGTCTTCATATCTAGCAGGGGCTAATGCCAGGTAATAAACTGGCATTTGTTGAGTTGAATGGACTCCCCTTTGATTTGCTTGGGGAAGGTTCTGCCTGACTCCTCCTGTTGGTCTGATTTCAGGCTGGACAACTCAACCAATGCCGCAGTGACGATCTTGCTCGATGCAAAAATAATCTGCAATTGGATACTTTGCTCAGTTGAAAAATTATGTTCATTTGGCCTCTTCTAACTTCTTGGCCAATGTTTTTCAACCAAAAAACTAAAATCTGGGACTATTGCCTGTGTGTGCCCTCCAAAGGACTTCCCCATTACGGTCATGTTTTAGAGTGACTGGACAGAGTGCTGTGCCCATCAGTGTGGTTTAGACCAATATACAGTTGCTTCTTGGTATTCATGGTATTATGTCCTCTGAGGTCATCAGGAACACTGCATTAGTGAGTACTGAAACATTGCTCCTAGGGGAAATAGATCCATGACTAGGAAAGCAATGCAAGTATTTGATTTGGAGGGGCTACAAATACATTTTAGTGAGTAGGTACCGTTTGCAAATATAGACTCGATGAATAATGAGGACTGACTATGTATTGTTTGTATTCTTCATGAGAACTTAAATCTTCTAACCCATCTTTCCACCCCTACCCTTTCTTCCCAGTCTATGCTGTAGGCTCTGGACTCCAAGCTTTTCCACAGTCATTTAGTTTTATGCCATCCAGGATGGCAGGCTGCAGTACCCTGGAAGACACACACTGCCTAGTGGGAGCATATCTATACCTGATGGGAGGTTATAAGAAATACTCTCAAGATTCCTCCCTCCCCTCCCTCGTTCAGAGCCCTTTTCCTCCTGTTTACTCTCCTTTCTCCCCCTTCTGCACATATTCCTGGGGCCCACTCCCCCACCCTCTCTAACCTAGCTCTGCTTTCAGACCACATTTCTTCTCCCTTCATCTGTACCCCTCCTCCCCAGAAGGCCCAGAAGGCCTTTCAACTGAAGTTACATTGCTGGCTACTTTGTGATTTCATCCTGACCTGGAAGTTGAGGATGGAGAGTCCTTCAGAGAAACCAGCTTGCAGAGGCCCCCCCAGGCACCCTGGTATCAGTTAGAACAGAGTTGGAACCACCGCTGTTATCTGGGGGCTGATCAATTCTACCGTGGCAAGACACATCCATCTACAGCTTAGTGGTTGAAAACAAGTATGTTTCTCTCATAAATCAGGGACTGCAGGCTGGGCTCAGCTGGGTGGTTCTGCTGTTCTCTGGCTTAGTCATCACAGTCCACCAGGGGCTAGCTGATCTGGGATGTACCTATTGGAAGTGACCTTGCTCCAGCGTCTCTCTTTCCCTTCCTGGGCTAGTGGGTAGACTAGAGCATGCCCTTCTTAAGGCAACTGCGTGAGTGCAAGAGAATAAGCAGGAACACTCATAAAACGTTTCAAGCCTAAGCTCAGAATCAACATGCTGCCTGAAGTGTGGGGACCCCCAAGGCCACCTCTCACGTGTGCCAGAAGAAGCCACAGAGCTCAGTAAGAGATACACACTAAATCAGCAATGGAACAAGGCACAAAGGGCTGGGTCTGGGGCCCAGCTGTCCTCTCCGGAGATGGGGCGGCGGGGCTGGGGGGCGCTGTCTACAGACAGTGCCTATATCTCCTAGCATCTATGTACAACAACACAAGGGGAATATTGCCAACAAGGGAACTCCCCTGAGCCTTGGTGTCCAGGGTTCTTACCGGTCATGAAGGCACAGCTGGCTGCTGCTGTGTTTCCTGAGGTGTGGACCAGCCCCTCCAAAGGTCCATGTGATGCTGTGTGGGCCAAGGCATCACCATAAATCGTCCAGAAGTGCCACTACCTGGCTTGGCTCCGAGTAAACAAGGACACTGTTGTCAGGCAGGATATCCTTGGGCTTAGAGTTACCTCCCAGGAAGCAGGAACCAAACCTTCTTCGGAATATGCAGAGTTTGGAGTCCTTTACCGCAGGCCTTCTCTCCCATCTCAGTCTAGCGGCTGTGTCGGAGTCAGAGGGCAGCACAGTGTCACAGCTGAAGGCATGGCTGCAGGGATGGGGCCGTTCACGCCACCCAGCCACGGGCCTGTCTGGGGTGAGGACTGGGCCAGTGTCCACCATATTCTCATCATCCTGGAACACCATGCTCCCTGCAGCCCGTGTGCTATCCTCCACTTTGCCACAGCCCCTCATTTACCAGGAAAGTCCCAACTCAGGCTGTAAAACTGAGTGTCCCCCAAAGCCCTCCCCAACAACCCTCAGCAAAGGCAGAGCCTCCTGAACTGACTCAAGCTCTGCCCTGCCCAGTGCTCTGAGATGAGAGGTGACCCCTTTCCCACTCTCCTTTTGATTCTTCCTCTGTCCTCTTCTCCTGATCGGCCCCCGACTTAACTTCACCAGGACAACGACCTGCCTGCCTCACATGTGCCTTGGAGACTCCCTGGCCCAACCATCTGCACCCACTCCTGACAGCCTGCTCACTGCCAAGCGCGGAAAGTGCAGATCAGTTCTTCTGAGGGCTGTCTCCAGTCCCCAGTCCCCGTATTCCCACCTGGTTCTTCTCCTCCCAGCTGCTGAAACAATTTCCAGATTTCCAAGGCAGGGAGGAATTGGTGAGAACTCTTCACAATCCACATCCCATTGCCCAGGCTTGTAAAACACATTATGTGCAAATATATTGTCTCCTTCTTGGCACCTGGGGTGTGAAACTGGGGTAGCAGCAAACCGGGTCTGAATCCAGGCTACTCCTTGGCCTCAGAGCAAAACCAAGCCACTTGTGGAGATTATCTGACCCTGAAGATGAAGCTGTCCTCTTCCCAAATGTCACCTCCTCCATGAAGCGTTCCTTAGACCCTCAGTGGATAGTGATTTCTTTCCAGTCTGAAACCTCATACCTGTCTCCATACAGATTCTTCCTGGTATTACTTCCTTTTCCCTGAGTGCTCCATCTCCTCCGTGTTGTAGGTTATCAGAACCATATCTATCCCCTCTATATCTACCCCCCAGTGTCAATGTTTGTTGAATGACTATTTGATGATAGCTGATAGATAGCCCCAGAGGCCCTAGTCTCTAAAAGTCAGATCTAAACTGGAAAGAGAAAGGTCAGCAGAGTTCTTTGTTCATCTCAGCCCTAAAGTGGGTACAACAGGCTGCCCCATGGGGAGCCTGGCCCAAGGACCTTCCAATGCCTGGCAGGCAGCCAGTCAAGAAAGAAGAAACCAGGATGCAGGCTCCCTGAGGGTGGGAGTGTGCTTTAGTTTATATCTTTGGGGCTCAGCAAAATGCTGCCCACCAGAAACAGTGAGGTCCAACAAAGCCACGAGGAGCAGGTAATACAAGGCTCAATTTAGAGAGAGAACTGAAGCAAGCAGCTTCTTAAAATAAGACCTTCCAGGGCTGAGGTGGGATGGGAGAGTGGGCCCAGAGGCAGCCAGCACGTTCTGTTTCTCTTCTGCTCCCTCCAGAGTTGAGGCTGTGTCCTTGAAGCAGCAGCCCCTCCTCTATCGCCAGCTCCCACAGACCCCCAGGTGCCAAGACACCAGCAGGCAGTGGAGGCATGGAAGAGGCTCCCTCTCCAGCAGAGCTGCTCACCCTTCACCGTGCACGTGGTCAGTGCAGGTTTTATGAACCTGCGGCTGCTGGGTTTGTAGGTCTGGGTGGGGCCTGAGATTCCGCAGTTCTCCCAAGTTCCTGGGTGATATAGATGCTGCTGGTGGAGGAAGGTATCTGAGTAGTGATGGGCCAAGCTAGCAATGGGTCTCAGTGCTGGCAGCCTATAATCACCTGGAGGAATTTTAAACTACTGAGGCCTATTGCCAATACTTGGATGGTTATTATGAGGTCAGTGGGTCTCCAAGTTCAGACCCTGGGCTGGCAGCACCAGCATCAGCTGGAAACTTGTGAGAAATGTAAATGCTCACGGCCCCCACAGACCCCCAGACTGCAAGGGCAGGCGCAGGAATCTAGGTTTTAATGAGCCCTTCAGGTGCACACTGAAGTCTCTGCATCTTCTGCCTCCCAGTGAGATAGAACAGGAGGTACAGAACATCACACAGAATCACCATGTGGGGTTCTTGCCAGAAGTACTTGACCTGAGTCTCTTCTCAAGAAAACAGTGGTTAGGCTATCCTGGTAATGCTGTGTGGTTGTGGAGAAGAATGTCCATTTTCTTAAGGGAGACATGCTAAAACATTTAGGGGTGAAGTGCCAATGTATGCAGACTGCTTTGGAATGGTTTGGCCAAAAGGGAATGCGTGTGTAATAATAGAGACAGTATGGATGTGGCAAGATGTTAATAGCTGGTAAATTTAGATAAGAGGTTTAAAGGAGTCCCATGAACCCTTCTTTCAAATTTTCTGTATTTTGGGAATTTTAAAAAATAAACGAAGAAATAGTAACCATGCAGGGTCTGGCCTCTAGTGTTCTCTGATGCAGTTGTTTGAAGATAAAAGCTGAATCCTTTGTAGAATCTCCTTCTGGTAATTCAAACGCAGAGCCAGTATTAAGGACCTCAGTTGCAGGGCAGCTTTTCTTAAACTGTGGTCAAAACAACCACTTGCACCAGAACTCTCTGGGCTGCTGCTTTAAAATGCAAGCCCTGAGCCTCATTTGTGTACTGTAATCAGGATCTCTCAGGCCAGCACCACGGAGAATTCTGATGCTAATATTTGGGAATTATTGTTTAAAAATCTTTGTCAGAGCATTAGGTCACCAATCCAGGCTACTACAGGGCCCAGGACATAAAATGAACTAGTATATGTACACCCATGGCTGATTCATGTCAATGTATGGTAAAAACCACTACAATATTGGGAAGTAATTAGCCTCCAATTAAGATAAATAGGTAAATTAAAAATAAAATGAACTAGTAAAGCAGGCTGGGTATAAGGCAGTAGGGAGCAGTGAGGAATAAAGGAGGCAAGAGAACAGATGCTCCCTTTAAAGCCCCAGCTTCCAGCTGACTGTGGCAAGAATGTGTTGCCAATGTTGCCCAGCATTGTCAAATCTTTTTTTTTTTTTGAAGCTACCCTAGGAATTCAGAATTTTTAATCCCCCAATTTAAAAGTGTTGATGACTTTCTCAAACAAAATCCAAACACTGTAGGGTCTGCAGTGACGTCCCCTCCTTCATGCCTTACGTTTGTAATATATGTAATCAATATATGTGTGTGCGTGTGTGTGTGTGTGTGTGTGTGTGTGTATTCAAACAAAGCTAAACAAAACATCTCTGGGGGTAATGTGCAGCCTCCTTACCACTCATCTGTAACTTCTGACTTGGACTTAGCTAAGCAATCGGGATGCTATGAGGGTCATGGTTCGAGGGTTCTAGAGCTTATCGGAGCAAATCCCGCAGCCGGCATTCTAATCATGTTGTCACGTCCTGGAACAATAGTTTTCTCTGCAGGAATCTTCCCAAACGTCCCCTGCAGATTTCCTCTGTTGTTCTTTAAGCCTGATGGGGTTGAGGGGTGGGAGAACCTGAGTGAGTGGTGCTTCCTTTCCAAAGGGGTTTCCCACGTACTCTGGGTACGTTCTATGATCCAATGGATGCTGGCAATTTAATCTCTGGTTCCCCTTGCCTTTTCTAAATCCAGCTTGTATATCTGCAAGTTCTCAGTTCATATACTATTGAATCTTAGCTTGGAGGATTTTGAGTGTGACCTTGCTAGCATGTGAAATGAGTGCAATTGTGCAGTAGTTTGAACATTCTTTGGAAATGCCCTTCTTTGGGATTGGAATGAAAACTGACTTTTCCAGAGGAGTTGAACCATAAAATAGGCTGAGTGCTGAATAACTGATGCTTTTGAACTGTGGTGTTGGAGAAGACTCTTGAGAAACCCTTCGATGGCAAGGAGATCAAATCGGTCAATCCTAAAGGGAATCAGTCCTGAATATTCACTGGAAGGACTGATGCTGAAGCTGAAGCTCTAATACTTTGGCCACCTGATGCAAAGAGCTGACTCACTGGAAAAGACCTCAATGCTGGGAAAGATTGAGGGCAGGAGGAGAAGAGGACAAAAGAGGATGAGATGGCTGGATGGCATCACCGACTCAGTGGACATGAGTTTGAGCAAGCTCAGGGAGTTGGTGAAGGACAGGGAGGCCTGGCGTGCTGCTGTCTATGGGGTCGCGAAGAGTTGGACATGACTGAGCGACTGAACAACAGCTGGGTACTTCCTATGGCTCCCAGCCCAGCAGCCGTGCCACCGTCCACACGTCCTGGGATACGAGGTCTCAGTCCCAGCGACTCCGCTGCACTATTGTGTGAACCTGGGCAAGTCACATCCCCTCTCCGCACCACCAGCTCCTTTCCGTGGCAGGAGACTATAGCCGTTGTGTGTGTGTGTTGTGTTTTTTTAGCAGCAGAAATCGTTTTAAAAAAACCTAATGAAAATTTACAGCAAAACCCAAATATAAAGCAACATGATACAAGGTTAATTTTTCTAAGGTTGACTGGGACACATCAGTACTTGCCAAGCCTCTCATCAGTCAGTTCAGTTCAGTCGCTCAGTCGTGTCTGACTCTTTGTGACCCCATGAATCGCAGCACGCCAGGCCTCCCTGTCCATCACCATCTCCCGGAGTTCATTCAGACTCGCGTCCATCGAGTCCGTGATGCCATCCAGCCATCTCATCCTTGGTCGTCCCTTTCTCCTCCTGCCCCCAATCCCTCCCAGCATCAGAGTCTTTTCCAATGAGTCAACTCTTCTCATGAGGTGGCCAAAATACTGAAGTTTCAGCTTCAGCATCATTCCTTCCAAAGAAATCCCAGGGTTGACCTCCTTCAGAATGGACTGGTTAGATCTCAAGCCTCTCATACAGCCATAAAATCCCAGGAAAAGAGTTTGAAAACTACAGAGCTTAGTTATTTTCAATAAAATTTTCCAATTTGGAGATTTGCTTATTTTTCCAATTTGGAAATGCCATTTTTATGGGATTTATGGGATTTCAGATATTTATGGGCAATTTGTTCTAGGTCTCCCACTGGTTCATATTTTCCTTATACCTGTAGGGAAGGCCACTTCTTCAAAGCACTTTTTGAAGCCTCCTGATTATACAGAACTGTGCTAGAAGCTATAAAGGAAAATAGCTACGGCCCCCAGTTCCCTGGCATTAGAATTATAAATACTGAGAGGTCAAAGAGGAAATGGGCTTTGGACAAATTCTCATCCTGTACTTGACCTTTTCTAACCTATGACTTCCTTCTGATAAACAGAAAGATCTCATGGACTGAGAGTTCTTGATGTCATCCTACATTTTTGCTTTGAGAAAGATTTTGTTCAACCTTTCTCTGTGTAATTTATCTAGCAAAGACAATAGGTATTATATTTTCAAGTTCCACACAAAATTATATAATAACAGTGCATTATTTACTTGCTTTTTCCGAAACACACATGTATGTCACTCCCAAAGAATGGAACCCTCTCCCTCCTTGCAGTCATTGAGTATAACTGACCAAATTCCTTCATCCTCATTTGTGCTTAAGCCTTGCTTTCTTCAGTTATGAAGTGTGAGGCCTTAATACTGGAGTGAGGTGGGGGCGGGGAGTTGGTGGGGATATAGGTGAAACCAGAGTAGCCTTGGGTTGATTATTGTTGAAACTGGGCAAATGGTCTATGGAGATTCTTTGATGTTCTCTCCACTTTTGCATGTTTCAAAAATTCCCCTAATAAAAGGGTTGAAATGAAGATGCTGCTCTCTGCCTGCGGGTTGGAGTGGAGTGTTCGCCCAGGTGCAAACCTGGAAGCGTGTTGAACAGCATCTTCAGTTGCTGCAGCCACTGCTGGCCACGGATCTCCTGCCTCCACTCCCCGACTCTATCCATTTTGTTATACCAGAGTGTCCTACTGCGCCCCTCTGAGGACACTCAGGGAATTGCAGCAGGCCAGATCCCAAGTCAGCGGAAGCTCCTGATTCTGGGTCCCTTCACTCACCTCTTGACAGTAAGCAGTGGAGCTGATCCTGGCCACCGCGAGTCCTCTCTAGCCTGGGTTAGCACTCTGCCTCTGGAATGACTGGGTTTCCCTTTGGTCAGAGCTACCTTTCAGGCTCATGCCTTCCTGGTGACTCAGTACAGACCCGCATGACCGTGAGTCTGTGGCTCTCAAGTACAGGGGTAACTGACTTGCATTACCAAAACCTGAGACCGGCTTACACTTGACTTCTTCATCCAGGCTGAAACAACTCCCCTGTGTCCTGAGCGGTGCGGAAAGGCTGCCATACACTGGATGCCTCGTGGACGGTCAATGCGGCCTCCAGGAAAAAATAAATCAGAAGCTGCTGCTAACTAAAGAATCTGTGGCATTCAAACGCAGGGAGGGGATTGTGGGGGTGCGGAGTGGGCGGGCAGGGCACCAAAAGGACTGACATCCGAAAAATCCATCTGTGACAGAGTGGCTTCCAACTAATTAAACAGAGAAAAACCTCTTTTAGGGGAGATAATCCTATTGGATCAACTTGCAAGATTTTTCCAGCCACCTTCTGCCTCTTGGAGTTTCAATTAAAAGCTATTTAGCAGATGGCAGTTTTCTGAGTCACAATCTTAGACTCTGGCAACCACGTGAGCTGTTGTTTTCCCAGGGGGTCCTGGCTGCATATGGCTCTGGAAGAGCTGCGACCGTGCTTTTCTGGCCGGCAATGGAGAGCCCTCTCCCATCTTAGCACTCAGATGACAGGCATGTCGGTGTGCCCATCAAGGGCGATGAGCAGGAGGGACTTTACTGCTAATTCTGGAATTTGGGGGCTCTGGAAGGCATAACATAGCAAGGCTGGAAAGGAGCCTAAACACACATCGTGTGTGTGTGTGTGTGTGTGTGTGCGCACGCTCAGTCGCTCAGTCGTGTCCAACTCTTTGTGACCCCAAGGACTGTAGCTGGCCAGTCTTCTCTGTCTGTGGAATTTTCCAGGCAAGAATACTAGAGTGGGTTGCCGTTTCCTGCTCTCGGGGATCTTCTTGAATCTCTTGCATCTCCTGAGCTGGCAGGCAGATTCTCTACCTCTGCGCCACCTGAGAAGCCCACCCTGGAGATATCATCTGGCCCAACCCCTTCTTTTTATAGAACAGGGAAACTGAGGCTCAGAGAGGTGATGTGATCTGTCCAAAGTCACCTCGCAAGGGAAAACCAGAGTCAGGAATACGTCTCAGTCTCGTTTACTATGGGAATGACTTCTCTATTTATTTTAGGGACTTAATTCATTGCCTGCTTCTCTCCCAAGTTACCTCCTTATACTCACGGGGCACCTCAGGGACATTTTCCCCATGATCTGACAAAGTGGTCAGTAGAGAGGTTTGACAAGGTCACTGAGTCCCCCTCCTGCCTCACCGCAGAAATCAGTGCCTTACTGCTCTCCTCCTCAAAGCTTCCTACTAAAGCTGAAGTCCCAGCTTCCCTTGGGTGCTGTCAAACAGAAACAAAGCCGGACTCTAGTCAGAGGCAGCAAGACAGGTTTCATTCAGTTCTACTGCAGTCGGGGAGAGAGCTCAGCTCAGCTCCACTGAAACAGAAGACAGGAGGCCTTGCGGCATGCTAAAGGGAAGTGATAAAGGATGTGACGGAGGTTGGGTGATGGGTCAAGGCCACCTGTATTTTGTTGTGTTGTTTTCTTTAATGACTTTATCTGTTTGCTTTTGGCTGCTCTGGGTCTCTGCTGCTGCGTGGCCTCTTCTCTCTCACTGCAGCGGGCAGGGGCCACTCTTCATCGAAGTGTGTGAGCTTCTCATTTGTGGCGGCTCTCCTGTTGCGGAGCAGGGCTCTAGGGCACTCAGGGCTCCTGGGCTCTAGAGCACAGGCTCAGTGCTTGTGGCACACAGGCTTAGTTGTTCTGCGGTGTGTGTGATCTTCCAGGACCAGGGATCAAATCCGTGTCTCCTGCATTGACCGGTGGATCCTTTACCACTGAGGCACCAGGAAAGTCCCCTGCCTGTGTTCTCTATTGAAATTGGGCTCCCACCTCCCCTTACATCCCCCCTCCTCCCTTTGGAGGCTAGGAGATAGGGACCTGCCCTTCTTGATGATTACATTCCAAGTGATGGCTCCTAGGTTCTCAAAAAATACAGTACTGGCTTGTGGAAGATATATCACAACAGGACAAAGGATTTCCAATTGCAAGTTCTTCAAAAAGTAAATGCTCATAAGAAAAAAGAAGTCAGGGGCATGTAATCAGGTTTTTGAAACAAACAGTAAATCCTTTTGGCAGTGTTGAGGTTTCTATGAAATTAAAACAGGCTGGCTCCTTGGAAGGAAAGCTATGACAAACTGGATAGTGTATTAAAAAGCAGAGACATCACTTTGCCAACAAAGGTCTGGATAGTCAAAGTTGTTGATTTTCCCAATAGTCATGTATGGATGTGAGAGTTGGACCATAAAGAAGGCTGAGCACTGAAAAATTGATGCTTTTGAACTGTGTTGCTGGAGAAGACTCTTGAGAGTCCCAAGGAGAGCAAAGAGGTCAAAACAATTAATCCTAAAGGAAGTCAACCCAGGATATTCATTGGAAGGACTGATGCTGGAGTCAAAGCTCCAATACTTGAGCTACCTGATGCTAAGAGCTGACTCATTGGAAAAGATCTTGATGCTGGGAAAGATTGAGGGCAGGAGGAGAAGGGGATGACAGAGGATGAGATGGTTGGATGGCATCACTATCTATCTTCTCATCTATTCATGACTCAGTGATTATGAATCTGAGTAAATTGTGGGAGATGGTGAAGGATAGAGGAGCCTGGCGTGCTGCAGTCCACCGGGTCTCAAAGAGTCCAGGACAACTTAGCAACTGAGCAGCAACAATTTAAGGAGACTGGGACCATTGTCCTGGGGACGCAGACCTGAGGTGTGTGTGTTGTTCAAGTGTCTTAGTACAGAAGGTGGACAAAATCATTTGTGCCAAGAGCCTGCAGTTCTCATCGGCCAAAGATGAGGCCCAGTCAACAGTTAGAGGAGCCTGACTCAAGTTTGGTCAAAGAATAGTCTCCGTCAGTGCCAATAAGACTTCTGCTGCTCTGACAGTCAGGAAGTTGATTCAAATGTTTTCCCATGTAACCTGCTAAAATATAAGCTTATTTCTACCTGTTCTGTACTGTGGCTGGAAGTTGGTTCATGTTCTACTTGGATTGCCTCTTCTTATATTTACAGTTAAACTATCCAAGACTGGATTTTAAGTTTTCTGAAGATAAGATCCATGTATCACATTAAAAAAAAAAAAAAAAGCTTCCATTGTATCTTATAAGTTCAGTTCAGTTCAGTTCAATCACTCAGTCGTGTCTGACTCTGAGATCCCATGAATTGCTGCACGCCAGGCCTCCCTGTCCATCTCCAACTCCTGGAGTTCACTCAAACTCATGTCCATTGAGTCAGTGATACCATCCAGCCATCTCATCCTCTGTTGTCCCCTTCTCCTCCTGCTCCCAATCCCTCCCAGCATCAGAGTCTTTTCCAATGAGTCAACTCTTCCCATGAGGTAGCCAAAGTACTGGAGTTTCAGCTTTAGCATCATTCCTTCTGAAGAACACCCAGGACTGATCTCCTTTAGGATGGACTGGTTGGATCTTCTTGCAATCCAAGGGACTCTCAAGAGTCTTCTCCAACACCACAGTTCAAAAGCATCAATTCTTCGGCACTCAGCTTTCTTCACAGTCCAACTCTCACATCCATACATGACCACAGGAAAAACCATAGCCTTGACTAGATGGACCTTTGTTGGCAAAGTAATGTCTCTGCTTTTCAATATGCTATCTAGGTTGGTCATAATTTTCCACCCAAAGAGTAAATGTCTTTTAATTTCATGGCTGCAGTCACCATCTGCAGTGATTTTGGAGCCCAAAAAAATAGAGTCTGACACTGTTTCCACTGTTTCCCCCTCTATTTCCCATGAAGTGATAGGACCAGATGCCATGATCTTCGTTTTCTGAATGTTGAGCTTTAAACCAACTTTTTCATTCTCCTCCTTCACTTTCATCAAGAGGCTGTTTAGTTCCTCTTTACTTTCTGCCATAAGGGTGGTGTCATCTGCATATCTGAGGTTATTGATATTTCTCCTGGCAATTTTGAATCCAGCTGTCTTGATAATTATTTTCTGATCAAAATCCCAGATCACATTCCACTTTCAATGGTATTCACCAATATTCTATTCTAATAGCTGGTCCTATTTCTAGAACCAGGTCTGTGGTTTTTCTCAACCCTCTTCCAACAAGGGAGGCCAAAATCAGGCTCAGCAATTCATGTCTATACATCTCACAAGCACATTCTCTTTCTAGAAGGCCCTCGAGAATTCAGTTCATCCAGTTTTTGCTGAGCGCCTGTTATAGGCCAGACAGATGCTGCTCTGGGAGCTGAGAAGAGATCAGCAGGTTGCTGTATTCTCACTTGCTATTAAGTAGACCAGCACGAGAGGCCGAGCGGGCAGTCAGTGATTTCAGGACTCAGTGGCGCTCAGAGACAGAGGTGTGTATGCGCTAGTTCCTCAATCGTGTCCACTCTTCATGACCCCATGGACCACCGCCTGCCAGGCTCCTCTGTTCATGGAATTCTCCAGGCAAGAACACTGCAGTGGGCAGCCATTCCAGGGGTCCCGATGGATGGAAAATGGTCAGGAACGGTCTCTCCAGAAGAGACAGTGTTTGCTTGGGCTGGCTTCCCTCAAAGCAGAGCCTGGGAGGGAAAATCTTGTACAAGTGATTTATAGAGAGAGATCTGAAGAAGCCCGTCAAGAAATGAGGGGAGTGAGGCAGAACAGGAGACCAAGTTGGGTTCCTGCTGGAGTCCAGCTCTCGTCCCAGGGGGCTCTCTGGAGGGAGTGGGAATTACACCAGAGCTGTCTCTCTTTGAGCCAGCCAGTCACTGGCTGGAAGCTGCATCCCAGGGCTAGGGTGCCTAGCCTCCCATATAATTCTATGGGAGAAGCCCCTGTTGGCAGAGGGTGTATCTTGGGGAAGGATCTGGCTTTGAGCTGCTAGAAGCTAATGCTCATAGCCCCTAGGGGACAGGTGTCCTGCTCAGCTAATAGGGATTGGAGTGCATGCCCCCAGCCTCTAGCAAAATGTCTGAATTGACTCTTGAGAGGGTACTAGTCAAAAGTAGGTACACAGGATGTATGGGAGGGGGGGTAGGAGGGTATTTCAGGGCAGAGTTACAAGAGGAAGAGAGAACACGATACATTTGCCAAGGACAGAGGTTTGGTGTGGCTCGGCTCCGGGTGCTATAACAAAATATGAAGTGGGTGGCTTATAAGTAACAGACGTTTATTTCTGACAGTCCTGGAGGCGAGGAGTCCGAGATCAGGGGGCCGGCACGGCCAGGTGCTGGTGACAGATGTCTTCTGGGTCTCGGATTGCTGTTTCCTCGGAGTGTCCTCACGTGGGAGAAAGGAGCCACGGGAGCAATCTGGGGCCCTTATTTAAGGACACAAACCCGAATGGCCTTTCAGAGGCCCCTCCTCCCTGCCCCATCACCCAGGGGGTGAATTTCAGCTGGTGAATTCAGAGGAAGGGGACATACCATCAGTCCACTGCCCTGCAGATGGGATAGACAGAATCCTGGGCTTAAAAAGAAAGGAGTGGGACTTCCCTGGAGGTCCAGTGGCTAAGATTCCAAGCTCCCAATCCAGAGGGCCCTGGTATGCTGCAACTAAAGATCCCACGTGCCACACCTGAGTCCTGGAGCAGCCTAACACAGAAGTATCTGTAAAAACTGAAAAGGGTGTGTGTGGCAGCAGTTAATCGCAGTGAGGGTAGGAGTCCTCCCCAGTTTGGTTATTCGTGTCCACCCTTCTGCCTCCTCAAAGGAGAATGGGGATGCCATCACTGGGGAAAATGAACCAGAGGGTGGAAGAGGGCTCTGGCCAGGACACACGGAAGGATGACTAGTTGGAGCTATGCGACATGTGAGTCATTCCAACTCAGAAGATTGTATGAGCTTCTCCCCCTGTAGCAGGAGATGTTTATAAAACCTTCTCAGGCCCCGTTCTTTGAACAGGCATTTGATTTATTCATCTGCAGTCAAACACCCAAGAAGCCCCAGCAGAGTCATTCGTTACTGTGCAATTGTTTACCCAGCCTATCGCTCTCGCTGGAGGCTGTGAGCTGGCCTTGGCCCCAACTCCATCTCCCTGAAGCCAAGCTGGTTGCTCAGGACCTTGAGTTCTGCCCGGTGATCACAAATTGATAAATAGGTGTTTCGTTCTGTTTTTCTCCTTTCCAGAGAAGTTATTTCCTTTTGAAAAGATAAGCACTATTGTAGCTCCCCTTCACTGGAACCTCAGTCTGCCCCTTGGCCTCAAAAATAATAGCTGAGTGTTTTGCAATAACACTTGTCAACAACTCCTTACCTCTCCCACTTCACTGGCTTGAATATACCCATCTTCAAGCAACTCTTCTTCTGTGGAATTTAACTGGACAAACACCTTCCCACTTGATGCTTGTTTTTGGTCTGTGATTGCAGTTAAATCTTCGATAAATGCATTAATGAAGCTGTATGAACCAAGAACCTACTCTGAACCTCTTAAGAGGGTCGAAAGATTATCAAAGGCGTTTGCTGAGATGATCTGTGTGACTGCATACACACACATGTGATTGGATGGTGGACATATGCAAAATTACAAAGCAACATCCAAGCTCCACGGATGTCCTGTGTAAGCTACATGTCCACCCCCACTTAACTAATTACCAAAACAGCTGCGTATCCTCAGGAACTGTTCTGATTTTCATCTTCACCTTGGGGGCATTCCTCATGCATTTTTCGGGCTGTGGCCTTCATTCATTCCACAAATACATCTCAGGGCATCTGCTGTGTTGCAGCCACAATCAGGTGCTGGAAAAGCGACAATGAACAAAGTATTTAGGGTCCTGGCTCTCGTGGAATTTCACAGTTTTGGTAGAGAAGCAGATATTCAGTAAATCATTTAAAAATGTTTAATCACAGGAAAAAGAAAAATGCAGAATCGCAATCGGGACAGTTTTAAGAAATAAAATACAGTGGTGTTCCGGTTACCTACAGCTGCACAACAACCATCCCAACGCTCAGTTGTAGGGACAATGGACTGTGTGATGTTGATGATCACTGGACAGGAGCCAGCTCTGGCTGGCACTGGCTGGGGTGGCGTAGAAGCTGGATGCTGGAACCATTTGAAGGAAAACCCTCTCCCCTGTCCCGGCGACCTCAGCTGTACATGTCAGATGGAACACACCACATTGCCTCTCCACGTGGTTTGGGCTTCCCCAAGATGTGTGTCCTGAGAGAGGGCAGGCGAGATGCTGAAGCATCTGTGCGGTCACAACTTCCTGCACAACTTCAAAGGGAGGGGAAATAGTCCCCCATCTCTTGATAAGGTTTCAGAACCACATGTAGGATCAGAAATGCGGCTAGGGCAAGTTTTGGAATGTGTAATATCTCACAAGTGGCTATGAGAGAGCGAAGACTTTATTAGAGGGATCCAGGATTTTTTAGGAGGAGATCCGGAGGAAGGGGGAAGAAATGGAGAGCATTCCAGACAGTGGGTCCTGGCTCAGGAGGAAGGCGGCTCTCTACGGGGAGCAGAATGAAAGGGCGGCTGCAGCAGAGTGAGGCTGCATGGCGGAAAAGCGCCAGCGACGTGAACGTCATCCGTGGGCGCCCTCGAGGTGCTTCACCAGCCTGTACTTAGCAACCGGCTTGTCTGTCGCTGCACAAACCACCTCAAACTCCTTAGCGTAAGAGTGCACCATCACTTGTTACTTTTTCTCTATAACCCACTGTCCAGAAAAAGGCATCCTCGAAAGTAGGTGCTTTTCCAGCTTCAATCAGGACTGTCCTTGCCAGACCAGGACATACGGTCCTTCCTGCTCCAAAGTCCATAGCCGTCTCCAGCTCCTTTGCCTTCTGACCGTTCACCATGTCATTTTCAAACACACACTTATTGAAATGTGGGCTTTAAGATGTATTTTCTGTTTTTTGGTCATTTCTCACTTCTAGATCATAAATGCTGTGTTAAGATTGCTTTTTCCTGATGAGCCTGAAACTTGATGGTTACGAATTTTGCTCCACAATATCTTTCATGCAAACTGAGGCAGCTTCTGGCCTGTGGAAATAACCACTCAGGACGCCTCTCTGTCAGACAAGAGAAACCCAAGCAATGGAAGATTTTGCTTCAAGAAATGCTTTTTAAAAAACCTCATTTTCTGGCTAAGTGGTTTAAAAAAAAAAAAAACAAAACAGGGATGACTCATCAGTTGAAATCAAATCCTTCATCCCAAAAAAGTGTTTTTATAAGAAGTGGGTGTTTTTTCTGTCCCCGAAGGCAGACGGCATAATATTTGGTGCCTTCCTCTTCTGAGTAATATATTCCATCTCAGTGGAAAGTGACAGCTTCAGACTGGAGCCAATAACATTTTATTTTCGGAGCTGGGCGTGATATCCCCTTATGCACCTTCGGCCCTGAGAAGAGTTCAGCCTGGACCTTTCCACAGAGGCCCCTTTGCCTCCCTTCCCGCCAGTCAACTGTTATCCTGTCTTTCTGAGGACCCTGGGTGCCTAGGGAGGGCGAATGGAAACAGCACCAGATGGAAACAGCCCCTGACTATCAACAAGCACGACGTTTACTGTCCTTCAAGAGTCCACCCACCACCCACCTTCCTCTCCCAACCACAGTTCCCCACTCAGGAGCCCGTATTCCTTTCGCAGATCTCCACCAGAACGTCTTTTCTTTCCCAAGACTCTACAGCTCTGTGTCATTTACTGAAAGAAGGCGATGGGATTCATTTCTGAGCCATGAAAACAAACGTCCCATTCCACTCTGTCTTCTTGGAGGCTTCCACAAATACCTCCTTGATAGAAGACAAAAATCCATCTCTTTTCCAGGTTGGAGTCCACAGGGAATTCATACGAGCCCTGAACTATTGCTCCAGCATCAAAAATTAAAGGGTATTTAAATGAGATATTACATGAGGTGAAGACTAGGAGAACAGAGGGGAAAAGTTAAGAGAGCCAGTCGGGGTGGAACAGCAGCACTAACAGCTGCTCAGAACACAAGGGGGGGTGGGCGGGACTTAGGGTGACCAGCAGTCCCAAGTGGCCTGGGCCATGGAAATTTTCAGCTTCCCAGTCTAGAAGGTTCCAGGAATACCAGGGCGAGTTCATCACCCAAACTGGAGTCCTCTTCCTTTGTTATCTTTATTTTTTCATTTTATTGAGGTATAGCTGACTTACAGTGTTGTGTTAATTTCTGCTGTACAGTAAAATGACTGTGTCTTATATATATATATACTCTTCTCAATAATATTCTTATTACTGTTTATCACAGGATATTGACTATAGCTCTCTGTGCTATACAATAGGTTGTTGTTCCATCCTATACACAATAGTTTGCAGCTGCTAATCCCAAACTCCCAGTCCATCCCTTCCCTCCCCCTTTGCTGGAGTCCACTTCCTTAATCAGAAGCTCCTTGGGACAAGCCAGGTCCTGCTCTGGAACAGGAGGAGGAAGCAGTGCCATGGTCAGGCTGGGGCCTGGAGGGGAGACAGCAAAGCCGGAGGAGCTGCCGGTCACCCAGGCTTCTTGGTTCAGGGGACTAAGGGATGTTTGGGGTTAGAAAGTGTCCATGGTGGTGGTGAACAGCGTCCCAGAGACGTAAGAGGGCTCACTGTCTATCTGTAGGCTCCAAGGGCCCAAGGCAGAACTCCACTCCGTAAGGAAGGGATCACTTAAGCCATAAGAGGAACAGGTTCAGCTGAGCTTTTAAGGTCCCCTCCAGCCAGCCTTGCAGCAGAACCCCTGGGGTTAGGGGTGGTCTGGCTTCTAGCCAAATCCTGGGGCTATCCTCTGTCCCTCTTCCAGGCTCTGGGCCCTCCTCTCCGGGCATTCCTGGTGGGAAGGCGTTAATTATTCAAACTTCCTTTTTTGTCTTCACCAACCATCTGTGCATCTCACTGCTTCAGCTCCAGAGAACAATCCAGCAGTACTGCCCTGTTCCGAAATCGCTGGAGGGGACAGTTACCACCACCACGGACTCCCCTTCCCAGAGAAACAATGTCCAAAAGTCAGGGACGAGGCAAAAAAAGATGCAAAACAGAATGCCTGCCTCGGGGGCGTTAGACCTTCTAGAAGGATATAACTTTGATTTATTGTTTATTCTTGATTCAATATTTTATAGGCCTTTAAAATTAGCTATTTATTTGTTAAAAACCATTAGGGTACAACTGGCTTTTATCCAGTAGTGGTCCAAATGATTTTTTTCCTGTAGAGATAAAAATCATGTTCTGTTTATGGAGACGATAACACAAAAGGTTGTAGCTTTATTGCCTTGAGGAAAAATAACCAGTTTTGTAACTAACCCAGTGACCTTACTCCCCATTTTTTCCTTTCACCGACCATGCATCAGATCATCTTATACACCTGGTTCTCTCATGAATGAGTTAAAATAAAACTTTGACACGTACACCTTAGATATTTATAGGAAGATTATACTTCCTTTTGCTTTTTTAACTTTTGTGTTTATACATTTTTTTGCCTTTTTAACATTTTAAACATCCTTTCTACAGTCCCCTGCTCCTCCCGCTCCCTCCTGTCTCTGCTTCTGATTTCCTTTGGATTCACCAGAATGCAGTTCTAAGTCACAAGTCCTGGGCCTCCCTCAAGGGCTGTGGTAAGCACACCTTTGGGAATAACTGCTTTTAAAATGAATTGCTCAGTTGCAGAATCTGGACACCAAGACGTCCGGCAATAGAAAATTATGGCACATTAACACTGAATATTGCGCAGCTATTAAGGTAATCATTGTCAAGCCTATCGCAGCCACATGGAAATGCTCAAGCAAACTGGTGAGAAGACAGCTTCCCGGGTGACTCAGTGATAAAGAATCCACCTGCCAATGCAGGAGACGTGGGTTCGATCCCTGGTTGGGGAGCATCCCACATGCTGCGGAGCAACTAAGCCTGTGTGCCACTGCTATGGAGCCTGCGCTCGGAGAGCCCGGGAGCCGTGACTACAGAGCGCGTGAGCCCTAGAGCCTGTGCTCGGAAACAAGAGAAGCCCTCGCAAGGAGAGGCCCGTACACCGCTCCTAGAGAACCGCCCCGGCTTGCTACAGCTAAAGAAAGCCCGCGCGCGGCAACGAGGACCCGGAGCAGTCAAATATAAATACATAAATAAACTAAGTATTAAGGGAAAAAGTATAGTACAAAGACATTGTATAAAATATGAATTGGAAGGTAAGATAAGCATGCAAATATCTGTGAGGAGGGGCTATTAGGAAGCTTGTTTTTTTCTCAGTGTTTTTAACCATGGCTTTTGTCCTTTCAATGAAAAAATGTAAGAAAGTTTAAAACCCAAGCAGGCAGAGCATTAACATTATATGATATTATTGATATGAAATGGATAGTTACCACCAACACGGTCACAGAACAGTGGCTGGGAGATTTCATTGAGCGACTCTCCTGAAATCTCCCACACGTAGCCATTCTGCCACCCTTTCGCCTCCAAATACTTAGGGGGCTCTGTGTGTGCGTGCAGGTCGCTCAGTCGGGTCTGCTCTCTGTGACACTACGCACTGCAGCCCGCCAGGCTCCTCTGTCCATGGGATTCTCCAGGCGAGAGGACTGGAGTGGGTTGCCATGCCCTCCTCCAGGGGGTCTTCCCACCCCAGGGATCGAACCTGCATGTGGGTTCTTTACCACTAGCACGTGGGAAGCCCATGAACTCCGAGGTCACTTCAACCCCATCTGCTCTATGACTGGACAGGGAAAGGCCAGGGCATTAGATGAACCTTGGTGGGGCAGGACTTGGGGGAGCTCCCGAAGGCTTCTAAGGGTATTCGAGACCTCAACACTCAGACTCACGGACAGGTATCAGCAGCCCTGCTCACAGACTCCCGGCAGGCCTGCAGTCCCTCTGGAGGGCTGTCGAGACCCAGCTGCCCATCCCTGCCCTTGGCATGCTCACTGCTGCTAGCCCTCTGTCAACCTACTCAGATCCACCTTTGGGCCAGAGAAGGTGAGTGTGCGCCCGCGAGACCCCAAACTGGGACCCAGGCCCAATTCCCCTTTGTCCATCCTGCCTTCCTGCCACCTGGAGCTTCCACGCCTGGCCACGGAGAGGCTTCCCGGCCGTGGACGTGGTGCTGGCTGGCCTTCAGAGCCCAGACTTTTCCCCCGCCCTCTTGGAGGAAACCACAAAAACAAAGCAGGGGCCAGCTTTGTTCCGAGGGGAATGTTTTCGCCCTGTTCCTGCTTCATGAAACTCTTTGGCCTGTAACACAGGCAGTGAAGCATCCGGAGGCTCCCAGAGGCACCCAGGCCGCCAGCCCGATGACCTGCCAGCTCCAACCTCACTTGGAGTTGCTTCTATTTCTCTGGCAGATTTTTGAAGTTGGCTCATCTTCTGCGTGTATGTATTTACAAACAGCCTTTTATATTCCTTAAAAATCTCCCTTCTTTTGAGTCCCTGAGTCAGTCTTTGTTCAGTGAGTAACAGAGTCTTACTTTGTTTGATAGGTTGGTACATTCTTAGCTATTTTTCAAGCATAAGCTCCTAATGGGCAGGGACACACTTTACATTTTTAAATAGCTAACATAATGCCCTACACAGGATAAATATCTGTTGGCAACCTGGAAACAATCCTAATGTTCATCCTTAGGAGAGTGGATAAACAACTAATCTATTCATACAATGGAATGCCATTTAGCAATGAAAAGGAATGTTTCACTGATGCATACCACAGCGTGGGTGAATCTCCAGAACATTACACTGAGTAAAAGCAGCCAGTTGCAAAGGAGCACGTATCATTTGATTCCATCTGTTTGAAGCTCTAGAGCCAGCAGCGCTAGTCTATGGGGATTGAAGGCTTGTACTCCTCTCCCCATCGCTATGCTGAATCCACAGCCCTCAGAGTGGCTGTATTTGAGACGGGGCCTCTATGGGAAGTGATTAGGTTAAATAAGATCGTGAGAGAGGGGCCCTGATCCTAGAAAGTTCCTGTCCTTTTAAGGAGAGACACAGGAGGGCTCACTGTCCATCTGCTGGTACAAAGAGGAGGTCGTGTTAGGACAGGGTGAGAAGGTAGCTGTCTGAATCAGCTGGACTCTTCCTCCTGGACTTCCAACCTCCATGGGAAAGTAAGTTTCTGTTGTTTAAGCTGCTCAGTCTATGGAGTTTTATCAATACTATGGCAGCCCAAGCTAAGACAAGGTCAGAGCAGGGCTTGCCTCTGGGGGAGCTGGCATGACTGGGAAGGGACACATAGAACCCTCTAGGGCGAAGCATCGCACTGCATCTTGTCTGGGTGGTGGTCATGTGGGTACTTACATGAATATATCGAGGATGAGATGGCTGGATGGCATCACGGACTCGACGGACGTGAGTCTGAGTGAACTCCAGGAGTTGGTGATGGACAGGGAGGCCTGGCGTGCTGTGATTCATGGGGTCGCAAAGAATCAGACATGACTGAGCGACTGAACCGATGCAAAAAAGGGTTGAGCTATACCCTTCAGACCTACGTATTCTACTGTATGCAAATTGCAACTCAATAAAGAACTGAAAATTACATCTGTTGGCAAGAATGATTCTCTCTTCACTGTGACTCACACCCTGCAATGGGTCCATTTGGGATGAAGGTTTGACGAGCGCCTGCCATGTACAGATTCTTGTACTAATCACGGAGATAGCAAAGGGCGTTGGGTGGAGCAGCCCTGGTCCCTGGTTCCCAGGGAGACGTTTCCACCTCCTGCATCAACACCTGGAAGTCCTCAAGTCCCAGCTGCTGAGCCAAATCAGACCAAATGCTAACTGTTCAGTAAGAGACGTTTTGACACCTGGGAAGCCATGTTAACCAGTCATGCTTCCACAGGGACAGCTGTTGCCTGGTTCCTTTGAGAACCAGCCCCTCCCCAAGAGCTGCTCAGCCGCTGGCAAATTCCACTAGGGAAAGCAAAAGGGAAACAGGAAAGCCCATGCAGAAGGTCTTAATGAGATACTAAACTGTGCAGTTCTGACCTTGAAGACTACTTCTTCGCAAGCAAAAGAAACTGAAAAACAGTCTACGCCCACACTCCAGCAGCTGGCTTTTCTGTGATGTGAGGTAATAATGGGGCTTTTAGCACCCTGGGACAGGACTGAGAAATGCCTCCCCAGGGGGCTCCCACACCCTTCTCTCCTGACTTTGGCAATGCTGACGAGATGCAGTCAGACCCCAGCGCAGAGCACCATAAACAGGGGCAAAATCGAGGTGGTCCTCCCCAGGGGTCCCAGGCCCTTTGCCATTAAAAACAAACATTCGTTTTGAAAATCACTGACATTCTAGAAAAGGTAAACTTGTGACATGCCTGCCACCCACCTTCCATCCTGAGCCTTAGCAGGTGTTCTAAGTTGATTACAGCGCGTTTCATCACTCGGCCCAGTTCCAGAAGCAGCCATACGCTAGAGCCAGCTGGCACCACCTCCTGAGAGCCGATGGTTAAACCTCAGGAATCTTGGGACTTCCCTGGCCGTCCAGTAGTTAAGACTCCAATCCCTGATTAGGGAACTAAAAACCCCATGCCACATGGCATGACCAGAATGTTAAAAATAATTCAGGAACTGGTAACAACCTAGATGCCCATTGACAGATGAATGGATAAAGAAGTTGTGGTACATATACACAAAGGAATATTACTCAGCCATAAAAAAGGAATGCATTTGAATCAGTTCTGATGAGGTGGATGGATCTAGAAGCTATTATGCAGAGTGAAGTGAGTCAGAAAGAGAAAGAGAAATATCGTATTCTAACGCACATACACAGAATCTAGAAAAATGGTTTGGAAGAATTTACTCACAGTGCAGCAATGGAGAAACAGGCATACAGAACAGACTTATGGACATGGGGCGAGGTGAGGAGAGGATGAGATGTATGGAAAGAGTAACATGGAAACTTACATTACCATATGTAAATAGATAGCCAACGGGAATTTGCTGTATGGGTCAGGAAACTCAAACAGGGGCTCTGTATCAACCTAGAGGGGTGAGATAGAAAGGAAGATAGGAGGGAGGTTCAAAAGGGAGGGGATATATGTATACCTGTGGCTGATTCATGTTGAGGTTTGACAAAAAACAAAATTCTGTGAAGCAATTATCCTTCAATAAAAATTAAATTAAAAAATAATAATTCAGGAATCTTGATAGCTGTTTGTTAAGCATTTCATTATTAAAACTAAATGATATAAGTTAATACTTAAATGAATTACATTAAAAGAAAAAGTAATGGAGCCTCAAAATTCATCCTTTCTTAATTGTCTTATCACCTTTTATGATTATCTACGTGCCTGAGGTTATTCACGAACATGGTATCTGGAAATGCTACTGATGGTGTGCTACTGGGTATCTCTTCCCAACTCCGTATTGACAGATACAGTATTAGCTTCATGTATGTCACCATGACGGTATTTACATCCCAGAAACCAGTAAATCCAAGAAGTCAAGGCATCCTCCCCACTCCCCTGGTGAGAGACGGTTTTTAAACATCAACCAGCACACCATCACTGGATGTCAACATCAGAAAATGAGAGACCCCAGAGAGGGCAGACTGTGCCAAGCAAATTCCTTTCTGCCTATATCAGGGGAGGAGTGCTGGTCAGCATGCCCTTTCTCTGGCATGCAAAGATGCCACTCTAAGCACTCACAGAGGAAATCGGAAGAAAGAGACGGAGAGACCGCCTGGATCCAGCCATGCCTGAAGCCAGGAAGACCTGCTGCATGTTTTTTACTTGTGTGAGACTTGCCTAGGGGCACCGTTTTCTCCGTCTCATGAAGACATCAGGAGGACTCACAGCTCAGCCCAGGAGGGGACAGGTGACTTTGCCCTGGAGTCTTCCATGGGAGTGCCAGAAGGAGTCCTCTGAGGACCATGGGCCAAGGTCAGGCAAACTCAGGAGCAAACACAGGGTGGAGCAGCTGGAGAGGCTGGTCAGAAGAGGGGCGTTTGGGAAGCCCTGAGACCCAAGAGGGGTTCAGGTAGGGGTGTGAGGCTCCAGAAAGAATGGATCTAGGGTTTCTTGCTGGGAAGTCTGGCCTGGCTGCAAGGGGTAGTAGAGGCTGAAACGTGGGCAGAGAGTAGGCCTGGGCCTCAGAGAACTTGCTTACAGGGATGGTGACGTAGAGATTTTTCTCATAATTTCAGGCAGTGATCACACAAGAGGGATAAGTCGCCATAGCCAGGGCCAAATGAGGGCACTGTGGGTCAGGGTGGGGGCCTCAAAGTCAGCCTGAGTCAGTGGCTCCAGGGGTGCTTACCTCCCACAGCTGCTGCCTTTTCTTATCCCCTTTTATTTTAACTTAAAATCCTGCTCTAAAATACTGCAGCCCAGTCTTCACCATGCAGCAGAATCACCCAGGTACCCCCCCTAAAAGGCAGACTTGGGGGTTGTGCCCCTAGGAAATTCCATTGAGAGGTTCCAAAACTAGGCCAAGAGTCTCAGGCTGTGAGTCCCTCGGGGAAGATTTCCCATTTTATTTTCAGTTTTCACCTCTGGCAAAAGCAGCAAGAGCCAATCGGGGCGGGCAGGACTGGTCACAGAATTTGCAGAGTCCAGCATAAAGGGAAATTGCAGGGCCGCTTGTTCAAAAGGTATTAAGGATTTCAAGACTGCAGAACATTTAACTGGGCACAGACCCGTCCAAGCAGGGGCCCCAAGTGACTGCTCCCAGGAAGCCCTGCCAGCCGGGCCGCATCTGCCTGTGGGCCTCCTGTGTCATCTCAGTATTTGTCAGTATTTACCGACCGGGTTTCTTGGTCTCCTAACTCACTAGAAATTAATATGAGGCCGGACTGGAATTCAGGCAAGGCTTTGCTGGGGCCCCTGCCGCAGTTCGGGGAATGAGAACAGTAACCAGTATCCTTGTTCGGTCGCTCCCCACGCAGGGAGGAGCTGGTTCCCTATGCAGGGTGAAGGCCGAGGTGTGTGCAGGGGGTGGGCAGGACGGGTGGCTCAGTGGTCAGCCCACCCCTTGGTGGTGCAAAGTGCAGGGGCACGCACGTGCCCTGCTCTTGCCCCGACTCCCTGTTTTTGCTCCCAGCCCTTCAGAAGCGGCAGTTGTGTTGGTGTCTTCTTCACGCTGCTGCCGCCGCTCAGCCTGCATTTCAGCCGCATCCGCCCCTGCGACCTTACAGACTGCAGCCCGCCAGGCTCCGCTGTCCGTGGGATTTCCCAGGCATCCCCCAACGGTGAATACACACTGTTATTATTAGCCCCTTATCTTTTCTATTTTGCTGCTGGCGGAGACATTCATCTAAGTACAAGCACTACAGCAAAGGGCCCAGGGCCCAGGGCCCAGTTGGTCTCATCTGTACCCCAGGGGTTGCCCACCCACCTTTCAAGAACAATGGCTCCAGGCAAAACGCAGTGAGTGTCGAAACCCGGTGTCTTGACTTTGGAAGAAAGCCGTGGTCCTCCAGGGTTGGACAGAGCAGCTCTTCAGGCTTTGGGGAAGTTCCACTTCCTCCCAGGCCCCCGAGGCTCCAGAGCTATGGCTGAGTCACTGCTGGAATCTGGAACAAACACGGAAATGTCTCAGGGAGGTGGGAACGAGGCAGGGAGAGGACCCTGCCTGAGAGCCCGAGTAGGAAGGGAGCCGCAGATAAACATCCACAGGGGTCAAAGCCCGCTGAGCCTCAGGCCCGACGCTTGTTGGCCGGGTCACTCTTTCCACTCTCTGATCCTATACTGAGAAGACACCAAAGCACTGGGGTGACCAAGGCATCCCAGTTTGCTTGGGACGTCCCTTGATTCATCAGCAAGAGCCCTGAGCACTGTTCACTGGGTTAGCCTGGGTGAACCGGGAAGGATGGCTGGTCAGCCTCCAGAAGTGCGAGTTGCAGGGCCTTGTATGCAAGGGTGCAGGGACTCCTGTGGGCAGGGGTCCTCCGGGACTCGCTGGCTGAGCTCCCACGATCTGATACAGCAGCTCAACAGCCTCGCTCTCGGCAGCTGCACTTTTCCTCCGTGTTCACAGGACCTCCCGTCACTCACAATCAGATCCAGCACAGCTTACTAGCTGGGGCTGTGGCCAGGGATTTATTGCTCTTGGGTCTTCCTCCCCAAAACCTCACGCTCTGGGCAGTGGTCCCCATCTCTGGGGACATATGAGAATCTCCTACGGGACTGAACTTCTGTACCGTTCAAAGCCCCAAGGTCATTCTGACCCACCGCCAGGGTTAAAGCCCTGAAGCTCTAGGACCCGGAACACCAGGCACGTGATATCCCCTTTGTCCAAAACAGTTTATTTATTTATTTTTTTTCAGGAAAATCTTGGCTCTGCTCAGGGTCTCCTTCAGCTCACCTTTCTGCAGCTGTGAAAGGGCCTCCACTCAGGCATAGTCCTGGCTTAAGCAATTCGTTTTGTAACCAAAAAAGGTCAGCCCTAGATTACATTTTCTTGATAGTCAAACATTTGACGTTGTCCCTGTGATCAATGCAGACATCTTATCTCCAGGTATTTACTTGCCTCTTAAAGATGAAAATCCTGAACTCCAGGTTTAATGACAATGACCAGGAGGACTATTGATTGTCCAGCTGGAACATTCTTATTCTAGGATACAGTGAATTTGACAGCCAACCCTATTCCCTTCTGTACACTGGCTACTGGGAAGTTCAGAGAGTTTCACTTTTGCAATTGCCTACATGCTTTGTAAGTTAACTTTACTTCTGGTTTTATCTTGCCCCCTAAGCTTATTTTTTTCTCTGTCCTTATCTATTTATTTTGTCCTGTTGAGTTGAATGCACACACAAGCCACCACAAATCCTTTCAAAAGCAGTGACTAATATATAAATAAAGTACAAATGGTAATTGCTATGATTAGGAAACTTAATGAAACTATGAGTCATGCTGTGTAAGGCCACCCAAGACGGACAGGTCATGGTGGAGAGGTCTGACAAAACGTGGTCTGCTGGAGAAGGGAATGGCAAAGCACTTCAGTATTCTTGTCTTGAGAACCCCAAGAACAGTATGAAAAAGCAAAAAGATAGGACACTGAAAGATGAACTCCCCAGGTGGGTAGGTGCCCAACATGCTACTGGAGGTCAGTGGAGAAATAACTCTGGAAAGAATGAAGGGATGGAGCCAAAGCAAAAACAATACTCAGCTGTGGATGTGACTGGTGGTGGAAGTAAAGTCTGACGCTATAAAGAGCAATACTGCATAGGAACCCAGAATGTCAGGTCCATGAATCAAGTTAAATTAGAATTGGTCAAGCAGGAGATGGCAAGAGTGAACGTTGACATTTTAGGAATCAGTGAACTAAAATGGACTGGAATGGGTGAATTTAACTCAGATGACCATTATATCTACTACTGTGGGCAGGAATCCATTAGAAGAAATGGAGCAGCCATCATGGTCAACAAAAGAGTCTGAAATGCAGTACTTGGATGCAATCTCAAAAACGACAGAACGATCTCTGTTCATTTCCAAGGCAAACCATTCAATACCACAGAAATCCAAGTCTATGCCACAACCAGCAATGCTGAAGAGGCTGAAGTTGAAGGGTTCTAGGAAAGCCTACAAGATCTTCTAGAACTAACACCAAAAACAGATGTCCTTTTCATTATAGGGTACTGGAATGCAAAAGTAGGAAGTCAAGAGATACCTGGAGTAAAGACAAATTTGGCCATAGAGTACAAAACGAAGCAGGTCAAATGGTAACAGAGTTTTGCCAAGAGAACGCACTGGTCATAGCAAACATCTTCTTCCAACAACACAAGAGATGACTCTACAAATGGACATCACCAGATGGTCAATACTGAAGTCTGGTTGATTATATTCTTTGCAGCCAAAGATGGAGAAGCTCTATACAGTCAGTAAAAACATGACTGGGGGCTGACTGTCGCTCAGATCATGAAATCTTTGTTGCCAAATTCAGACTTAAATTGAAGAAAGTAGGGAAAACCACTAGACCATTCAGGTGTGACCTAAATCAAATCCCTTATGATTATACAGTGGAAGTGCGAAATAGATTTAAGGGACTAGATCTGATAGAGTGCCTGAAGAACTATGGATGGAGGTTTGTGACATTGTACAGGAGACAGTGATTAAGACCATCCCCAAGAAAAAGAAATGCAAAAAGGCAAAATGGTTATCTGAGGAGGCCTTCTAAATAGCTGAGAAAAGAAGAGAAGCTAAAGGCAAAGGAGAAAAGGAAAGAAGGTATACCCATTTGAATGCAGAGTTCCAAAGAATAGCAAGGAGAGATAAGAAAGCCTTCCTCAGTGATCAGTACAAAGAAATAGAGGACAACAGAATGGGAAAGACTAGAGATCTCTTCAAGAAAATTAGAGATACCAAGGGAACATTTCATGCAAAGATGGGCTCAATAAAGGACAGAAAAGGTATGGACTTAACAGAAGCTGAAGCTATTAAGAGGTGGCAAGAATACACAGAGGAACTATACAAAAAAAGATCTTCATGACCCAGATAACCATGATATCCAGATAACCAGATAACTCACCTAGGGCCAGACATCCTAGAATGTGAAGTCAAGTGGGCCTTAGGAAGCATCACTATGAACAAAGCTAGTGGAGGTGATGGAATTCCAGTTGAGCTATTTCCAGTCCTAAAAGATGATGCTGTGAAAGTGTTGCACTCAATATGCCAGCAAATTTGGAAAACTCAGCAATGGCCACAAGACTGGAAAAGGTCAGTTTTCATTCCAATTCGAAAGAAGGGCAATGCCAAAGAATGTTCAAACTACTGCACAATTGCACTCATCTCACATGCTAGCAAAATAATGCTCAAAATTCTCCAAGCCAGGCTTCAACAGTACATGAACTGTGAACTTCCAGACGTTCCAGCTGGATTTAGAAAAAGCAGAGCACCCAGAAATCAAATCCAACATCCACTGGACCATAGAAAAAGCAAGAGAATTCCAGAAAAATGTCTACCTCTGTTTTACTGATTACATCAAAGCCTTTGACTGTGTGGATCACAACCAACTGTGGGAAATCCTTCAAGAGATAGAAATACCAGACCACTGGTATCTGATCTGCTTCCTCAGAAATCTGTATGCAGGTCAGGAAGCAACAGTTAGAAATGGACATGAAAAAATAGACTGGTTCCAAATTGGGAAAGGAGTACGTCAAGGCTGTATATTGTCACCCTGCTTATTTAACTTAGATGCAGAGTACATCATGCGAAATGCTGGGCTGGATGAAGCACAAGCTGGAATTAAGATTGCCGGAAAAAATATCAATAACCTCAGATATAAAGATGACACAACCCTTACGGAAGAAAGTAAAGAGGAACTAAAGACCTTCTTGATGAAAATGAAAAGAGAGAGCGAAAAAGTTGGCTTAAAACTCAACATTCAAACAACTAAGATCATGGCATCTGGTCCTATTCAGTCAGTTAGTCAGTTCAGTCGCTCAGTCGTGTCCGACTCTTTGCGACCCCATGAATCGCAGCACGCCAGGCCTCCCTGTCCATCACCAACTCCCGGAGTTCACTCAGACTCACGTCCATCGAGTTGGTGATGCCATCCAGCCATCTCATCCTCTGTCGTCCCCTTCTCCTCCTGCCCCCAACCCCTCCCAGCATCAGAGTCTTTTCCAATGAGTCAACTCTTCGTATGAGGTGGCCAAAGTACTGGAGTTTCAGCTTTAGCATCAGTCCTTCCAAAGAAATCCCAGGGCTGATCTCCTTTAGAATGGACTGGTTGGATCTCCTTGTACTCCAAGGGACTCTCAAGAGTCTTCTCCAACACCACAGTTCAAAAGCATCAATTCTTTGGTGTTCAGCTTTCTTCACAGTCCAACTTTCACATCCATACATGACCATGGGAAAAACCATAGCCTTGACTAGACGGACCTTTGTTGGCAAAGTAATGTCTCTGCTTTTGAATATGATATCTAGGTTGGTCATAACTTTCTAGTTCCATTACTTCATGGCAAATAGATGGGGAAACAATGGAAATAGTGAGAGACTTTATTTTCTTGGGCTCCAAAATCACTGCAGATGGTGATTGCAGCCATGAAATTAAAAGACACTTGCTTCTTGGAAGAAAAGTTGTGACCAACCTAGACAGTATATTAAAAAGCAGAGACATTACTTTGCTGACAAAGGTCCATCTAGTCAAAGCTATGGTTTCTCCAGTAGTCACGTATGGATGTGAGAGTTGGACTATAAAGAAAGCTGAGCGCAGAAGAATTGATGCTTTTGAACTGTGGTGTTCGAGGAGACTCTTCAGAGTCCCTTGGATGGCAAGGAGATCCAACCAGTCCATCCTAAAGATCAGTCCTAAATATTCATTGCAAGGACTGATGCTAAAGCTGAAGCTCCAATACTTTGGCCACCTGATGTGAAGAGCTGACTCATTGGAAGAGACCCTGATGCTGGGAAAGATTGAAGGTGGGAGGAGAAGGGGACAACAGAGGATGAGATGGTTGGATGGCATCACCTACTTGATGGACATGAGTTTGAGTAAGCTCCAGGAGTTGGTGATGGACAGGGAGGCCTGGCGTGCTGCAGTGCATAAGGTCGCAAAGAGTCGGACACGACTGAGTGAGTGAACTGACTAATTATTAGGAAGGGGAAGAGCCCCCAAAATACAGGAGACTCTACATAGCAGATCTCGCTGACTCTCATGACGCAAGGTTTCCAGTTTTGGGTGAATGCTTCTGCTCCACCCCATCTCATACAAAATAAAAAATTAATACTCAAATGCCCAACCCAGGGAACTCACTTCAGCTTTCTCTATGAAACTGTCCCCTAGCCTCTCTACACAGTCTGAGCTGAGCAGCTAACAAATGCCTCCAGCAGCACCTGTATCCTTCCCAGTCAAGAGCACAGTTATCCTGATTGGTTGACAGGCTTAACTCTGTGCTCTCTAGGGGTGATGTCATTGCTGAGTTGGAGTGCTATCAGAGTCAGTTGTTATAATTAATTTATTTACTTAGTTGCTGAGGGGCCTTTTGCAATAATATGCAAATGTCAATTAAAACTTACAGAAATATCTTGAGCCAAGAGCACAGCCTTTTTAACAGGAATGCAGGGAAGCCTTAAACACCTGAAGTTAAGCTCTTTGTGGCTGATGACTTGGTTCTCATTGGGGTTATATTTGTATATTCCCGAAAGTTGGTTATTTCAGGAATGCTTTTGTTCAGAAAGCAGGGAGGCTGGGTAGGATATCCAAGATTTCTTCACTTTTCTTCCAGCTGTGTGACTATTGGGAGTTTCTGTGTAAATGGCTCAGGCACAATCTCCATTTTATAACGCATGTCCAGTTTCCATCGTAGACTCTTAGCGCTGAAAAATCTCTGGGGAATGTTTAACCCAGCCCTTCCTTCCATGAACACATAGAAATTTGTCCAGGTTCACACAGAGGATAAGCCGCAGACTTTGGATTACAATTCAATCTCCATCACACCTGTGGCCAACTGAGAACCAGACAAACTGAATTCAGTTCTAAGGGGCAAGGGAGGGATAAATTAGAGGTTTGGGATCAAAATATACACTCTGGTATATATAAAATAGATAATCAAAAAGAACCTACAGTACGGCACAGGGAACTATACTCAATGTTTTATGATAACCTATAACAGAAATGAATGTGCAAAAGGAATATATCTATTTACATATATATGTATAATTGAGCTTTGATGTACATCTGAAACTAACACAATTTTAAGTCAATCATACTTCAATAAACATTAAACAAAATAAAATACTAAAAAAATTAGTTCTAACTTAAGACAAATTTTCAGAGACTTCCTCCAAGCCCTTTCCAACCTCCTCAATGCATTCAATCAAGGGACATTCACAATGACGTCCATCCTCCAAGCATTGCAGAGTTGCTTGAGGCATCTATGCCCCAAACCATCTGGATGAACAGCCTTCTGAACACATAAAGGAACACAAGTCCTAACGGACAGTCCCTCAGGCAATGAGAATTCTCTGTTTGGGAATCCAGCTCTGCCTTCTCTCTATGGGCAGCCTTCCCATTTCTGCCTGCCCCATTCTTGCATATTAGCAGAACACTTCTGTCAAGAGCTGTCTCCAGCTTTGTACACACACTCTCTCTCGAGGATTGTCTCATATTTGCTAAAGCCTCCTTCAGAGACAGTCTCACTCCTGTAAATTGGGACTCAGTGCAAGGCACATCCAAGGGGTGAAATCCAGCTGCCATCTGAGGAACGGTTGTCCCTATGGTCTTCCTCCACCCACTTGTCCTACTGTGGGCCACCATCCCCTGCCAGGTCTTGGATAGTATTTGGGGAGAGTTGGGTGCTAAACTGATGACATCTGGATCATATCAGATTTTTAAATGTCAGACTAAATGTATTTTCTCGTCTTTTCCCAAAGGCTAAGATTGGACTGCTCATAAATCTGTCTCCTCTCTCTCTGCATGGATTTTACACTGTAGATGTTCACAGATCAGCTGTTTCCAATGCCTTCCTATTCTCAAATGGCAGATAAAAATGGAAAAGCTGAGGCTCAGCCAAGATGCCAAGAAGACACGAGCTGCGGGCATGTGACCCATTGTTTGGGTGTTCAAGATGACAGTAATGCTGCCTGGAGTTTATTTCACATAGCCACCCTGCTGTCTCCGGCTCTGATCCAGCCTACAGAAGGGAGAGAGAAGCTTTTAAAAAAAATGATAATAAACAATGAGGTCACAGCCCAGAACATCCCAGCCTTCTTGGACCCAGCCAAACAAAAACAATCTTAGTGGCAACAGAAGCCGTGTGGGTCCTTTGAGTCAAGGGATCACGGCTGGTAGAGCCAAGTGGGATGGGACTCACAAATAGAGGAGCTCACTTAAGAATCATGGCTTAGAACTGAAGAATCTCAACACCAGTCCCAGACTGTCTTCTATCCTAGGTTCTAAACTCTAGCAACTCAAGCAGTGTCCAGCACACAGCAAGCAGTCAATAACCCACAACTACCTTCTCTGCTGGGCTGTGATTCCAGAGCCCAACACAGCACTTGGAATATCACAAGTGTTCAATAATTGTTGACAGACTGATTGCATTCGTAGAAAATAACTGAGTGTATGGACTCACTGGAGGAATGAAAGAAGGGGGAAGGAAGGGAGAAAGGAAAGGAGCGAAGGAAGGAGGAAGGAAGCATATTATTAAATCTCTGCCTAAAGCTAACAAGTCAAAAAGCTGGACTCCATTTCTCACAAGTCAATCCCTTCAGCTGTTGGACACTTTGCTCTCAATATTATAAAGTCCTCCCATTGATGGAGCCAAAATCTGCCATGTTGTAACTCCCTCTTGGCAGGCCTAGTTTTCTCATCTATGTCTTCCTGGCTCTTTCTAGAGGGTCCTTCCCAGAAGGAAGCAGACCTTCTGCATTCTCTATCTGTTAGTGTTGGAAGCTCGCAGGAAACCACAGGGTTTTTAGCCACAGAATCACAGGAAGGGAGAGTCTGAAGAAATCAACAAGTCTGCTTCGTCTAAGAATTCATTTGCTCTGGTTTCCCCAGGCATCTGTGGAATGATGTCTTTAAAAAGACCTAGGTCTGCCATCCTTGTTACCAATGCCAAGAGCAAGCCTTCCTATACCAAGATGGCGGCCACAGAGCAATGAGGCCCATGGACGCTTTGGTGACCTCATCACATGTCAGTTAGGCTGGCCCACGTTTCCCAGATTGATCTTTCTTGCATGTTTTTAGCAAGATTGGTTACACTGTTTGCCTCAGTTCAGATATCAGAAAGGATTCCCTAGACTCCACAGAATATACTCATGTTCAGTTCAGTTCAGTTCAGTCTAGCCACTCAGTCATGCCCAACTCTCTGCAACCCCATGGACTGCAGCACACCAGACCTCCCTGTCCATCACCAACCTCTGGAGCTTGCTCAAACTCATGCCCATTGAGTCGGTGATGCCATCCACCCATCTCATCCTCTGTTGTCCCCTTCTCCTCCTGCCTCGTGTTAAGGCTTTTATTTAAAGCCAGAAGATCCAGTCCAAGGAAAGAAAGAGAACGCAGGGCAACAGGCTCTGAGACACAGGATCTGTGCACCGGGGCCCAGACTTTGTCCACACAGACTGCACCGAGTCTCTGGGTTGGACTGCCGACCTGTGTGAGGAGACGTGGCTTCAGAAGAACTCACTGAAAGGGGCCGTGCCTATGCCAGCCAGGCTTCTCAAAACCGTTGCAATCCACCAGCAAAGAAGAGATCCCTGAGGCTTGCCAGGAGAGTTTCAGACCTCAGACAGGGCATCACCCACGTCATTGCCTTCACCTTGATCATAAGTCAAAAACCAGATGTTCAGGTGTCCCCGGAAGTGAAGGCAGGGCTGTTCTGATCTCTCTGCAGGGGGCACAGGGGAGATTTTTGGACAGAAGGGAAGAAACAGACGTGTAGGACATGCAAGTTGTTACTGATCTGCTGACTCGTCTGCCCAAAGTAGTAGGATTTTCCCTGAATCCTCCTTCAGCATCTCTGCTCTGATTTCTGGGCCAGGGATCGGCATTTAGATTCATGACAAAGGGCCCGGCTTCTGCAGGAAACCCATATCGCCCACGTAGAGACAGCAAAGACGTGAGTGCCTCTGCGTGGTGGTCCAGCTCATGTTTACGGGTTCCAGCTTGTTCTTGATTTCCCCCCTGCTTGGTATTATCTTTTCTTCCTAGCTGCCTGTCCTGACTTCAAGCTTCAGCATCAGGTGTGAAGACAGCAGCCTTGCAGAGACCACTTGCAGAGATATGTGAGGCCATATCTCTGTGACAAATCCTGCGTCTCCCGTTTTTGCCTCTCGGTGGATCTGTTTCTCCGGCTGACTCCTGACCGCTGGCTGACGGGTGCCCTGCTGGTCCCTGGGAGCACAGTGCTCGTCCTCCCCTTTCCCTCTGTGTTGCAGGAAAATGCCACGTGGCGGCCAATTCCCTGGGCTGTGCTTCCACACACAGGACCACTCAACTTGTGAGCACCTCTGACGATCTCTGGTTGGCGTGCAGGTGGGAGGCTGGGAGGGCAGCCCTGTTCTCAAGGATGGAGGAAGCTGACTGTCTCTGCAGACGAGCAGGTCCCAGGCGAAGAGCCCAGGAGGCTCAGCTAATTTCTCACAAGAGGAAAAATGCCAGTGACGAGAAACGGCTGGAGAACTCCACTAGCCACAGGGAATGGTGATCCTTAGGTCTCTCAGAAGCCTCAAGGCAGGAGAGCAAGATAAGCCCACTGCACAGACATGAGGGCGCCTTGCCACGTGGGTGTCGGGACAGACGCCTAGGCTCTCTGCACCCCAGGAGGCTCGGCATATGCGGGAGATGATGATATGCTTTCTCCAGGCCCATACCCAGCAGCTGGGATCTCGGGCATCTTCCATCCGAGAGGCTGCAGACCTTAGGGCTGCCGTTGGCTTGCTGCCATATTTTGTTCGGCTTTAACAGTATAGTTAGAAGTTTTTTAATTTGTTGCCAGTTTTTACAAATTTGGGATTTCACATTAAAAAAAAAAATCTGCATTTCCCACTTTTCTTGAAAAAAATCAGGAGATTTGGCAAGTCTAGTTCCTATCTTCCAGCATGGCAAAAATTGGCTATAGCTAAGAAACAGCTGTTCTTGTTAGACAGGGAGAGATACTCCCAGCTTCTGCAGCCTCTCTCAGCCTACTGCCCTGGCTTACGTGACCTGCCCGCTCCTGGGGGCTCCTGAGTTCACAGGCCCGTGCCCTTCCACCTGCGGCTCACATGCGCTCAGACCCACTCCCGCTGTAATGGGCGCCCCAGTTGCCAGCGTCCGTGCCTCTCTGCCTGAGGATGGCCTTTGGCAATCAGTAGCTCTGTCTGCTCCCCAGCAGGCCGTGAGCGCCCCTCTGCAGCTGTCCTCCGCTGATGGGGTTGGTGCGTACACACCCCAACTCCCCCTTCCTTGGCTGCCATCACTCTGAGGCAGGCTGCCTTCTGACCCCCAGACATCCCCCAAGATGTTATGCCCCAGACACCCAGCTGCCCTGATTACGTGCCCTTCAAAGCCTGCCCACCTCCCCTCTCTTCCCCCTCCCCTCCCTGAATAAACCATCTGTTCAGTTTTTTTGTGTGCAGTAACAAGACCTCATCTGAGTGTTGTTCTACCAAGCTGCTGTGAATACTGGCTTAGAGAATACAGAGCCACTCGCTGCTCTCTGGCCCTCTGGTCAACCAGTAAATACATAACCTGGCCTTAACATACTTATGTTCAAAGACACCTTATTTAATATATATTGTGGATTCATGAACATTAAACCCACTGGAGCTCCCGCGGGAATGAAGCTCACCTAACTCTTGCATCTCCCCCATAAGGCTCATTGCAGCCTTCTGAGCTTAGGAGGCTAGCGGCACCTCAGCGCTAGGCTCGGGGCCATTTTAAACAGCAAAATCACCAACACAAAACACGACATGGCGTAAACACAGCACTAAATAGAAAAAGTCAACATTTGCGCCGCTCTGTGCGTGTCCGCAAATGATCAACTGCAGCAAGTAGGCGAAATCACAAAAACAGAATCCATCAGGACACCCCCGCCCCCGCTTCTAGGGGACCCCGAATGAAGACATCTCAGAGGTATTTTCCTCCTCAAGTAAATCAGGGGCAACTAAAAACCCTAGAGGAAATGCAACACAGTAGTTTCAGAACTTGCCATCAGGTAACAGGGAGGTGACCCATGAGAGAGGAAACCAACGAGGTGAGTCCTAGGAGTGCCCCAGCGTGTTGCCTGGAGACCGTTTCCAGGCTGCAGTGCAGGAGGGTGGAGCTTCTCCGGATGGAACTGGGGGCGGCCGTGATCTGAGGAGGTGGAGCTGGGAGACCCGGAGGCAGCGGTGTTACAGGCCTGGGGGCAGAGCGCTGGGAGCAGAGAGCTGTGCGCAGAGGGCTCTGGGGACCAGCGAGGGTCAGAACCTGCCTGTGGCGAAGCTCACCGAGGCCAGGGAAAGGAACGCCTGGAAGAGCCGAGTGAGGAGTCCGCAGCGCTCACACAGGGTAGGCAGTAGCCCGGTTCCAGAGAGGAGACCCTCGACATGCATGGGACACTGGGTGGGGGACTCAGCTCGTCTCAGCAGTGGAGACGCTGACCCTCAGTTAAACACTGCTCCAAGGCCAGACCTTCTGGGGAAAGCTCAACAATATAGAAATACAAAAGTATCTGGTATCCAACAAGATAAAATTCACAGCATCTGGCATCAAATTAGAAATGACAAGGCATGCAAAGAGTCAGTAAAATATGACCCGTGACGAGGAGGAAAATGAACAGAAAGAGATCAAGCATATCGAGTACTGAGAAGTGTCCCAGAGATACGGAGAAAGTAGGGGCGATAAAGCCACACGTGGATGGGTCTCCCTAAATGGGCGACTCTGGGGTTGACACCCAAGTGGAGAAATAAGCCCTATGGCTGGACCTCTGAGAAAAGAGCTCTCAAGCAGAGCAGAGGGTAAGTGTAAAGGCCCTCCTGTAGGCTGAGGCTGGCTAGCCTGAGGTCGGTGTTACTGGGGCGGGGCGGGGCGGGGAGCACTCTGTCCCAGGGTGGACACCCCGCGCCCTTAGGTCTCTGAGAGCCCCCGGGAAGGGGAAGTCTCTCTCCCATCATCCCCAACCCCCAGAGGTCCCTACATTCTAAACCACATCTCCCAGGGGCTTCCCAGTGGCCCAGTGGTTACGATTTCACCTTCCACTCCAGAGGGTATGTACGGGTTCAATCCCTGGGCAGAGAGCTCAGATCCCACATGCCTTGGTGCCAAAAAACCGGAAAACGGAAGCACTGTTGTAGCAAATTCAATAAAGACTTTAAAAATGGTCCACATCAAAAAAAAAAAAATCTTAAAAAAAAAATAAATAGACCGCATCTCCCAGAATGCCTGCCTCTTGAACCTGGAAGTCGCGCAACTCCCACCCCCAGGACATCCTGATGTGGGATTTGGAAAATACAGTCCAATCTGTCAATTCCTATGAGCTGCCCGCTGGGGGCTGGGCTGTTGCGAACAGTTGTTTAGGACCCACTCGTTCACCTCTGACTCTGAGTGGCTTCAGGGAAAACAAGTATGAGCACAGATATAAACACACACACCCCAGAGTCCAAAGGAAAAACATTTTTTTCCATGAGATGTTTTATGCTCACAATCTAAGATCAAAATCAAATCAGAAAAAAAAAAAAAAAAGAGCAATCCATTTCAGGAACCCGCCCCACCCTACTTCCTCCTGCAGTTATCAAGAGTCACTTCTCATGATGATGGTTACTTACCCTCCATCAGTCCGGTCCACCAGATGCCTGAACTCTGAGCTTGCCAACTCCCCTGCTGTCTCTTGTCTCCATCGGCTTAGTTCAGTTGTTTAGTCGTGTCTGACTCTTTGCGACCCCATGGACAATAGTACACCAGGCCTTCCTGTCCCTCATCAACTCCCAGAGCTTGCTCAAACTCACATCCATCAAGTCAGGGATGCCCTCCAACCATCTCATCCTCTGTTGTCCCCTTCTCCTACTGCCTTCAATCTTTCCCAGCATGAGGGTCTTTTTCAATGAGTCAGTTCTTCGCTTCAGGCAGCCAAAGTATCAGATCTCAGCTTCAACATCAGTCCTTCCAATGAATATTCAGGACTGATTTCCTTTAGGATGGACTGGTTGCATCTCCTTGCAATCCAAGGGACTCTCAAGAGTCCTCCAACACCACAGTTCAAAAGCATCAATTCTTTGGCGCTCAGCTTTCTTTATAGTCCAACTCTCACATCCATACATGACTACTGGAAAAACCATAGCTTTGACAGATGACCTTTGTTGGCAAAGTAATGTCTCTGTTTTTTAATATGCTGTCTAGGTTGGTCCCTGGGTTGGGAAGATCCCTGGAGAAGGGAAAGGCTACCCACTCCCGTATTTAGGCCTGGAGAATTTCATGGTCTGTAAAATCTGCTGCTGCTGTTGCTGCTAAGTCACTTCAGTCGTGTCCAACTCTGTGCGACCCCATACACGGCAGCCCACCAGGCTCCCCCGTGCCTGGGATTCTCCAGGCAAGAACACTGGGGTGGGTTGCCATTTCCTGTAAAGTCTATGGGGTCTCAAAAAGTCGGACACGGCTGAGCGACTTTCAGCTTCACTTTCTTCCAAGGAAGAAGCGTCTTTTAATTCCATGGCTGCAGTCACCATCTGCAGTGATTTTGGAGCCCAAGAAAATAAAGTCTGTCACTGTCTCCATTGTTTCCCCATCTATTTGCCATGAAGTGATGGGAGTGGATGCCATGATCTTAGTTTTCTGAGTCTTGTCTAACTCAGTGAAACTACAAGTCGTGCCATATAGGGCCACCCAAGACAGGCGGGTCATGGTGGAGAGGCCTGACAGAATGCGGTCCACTGGAGAAGGGAATGGCAAACCACTTCAGTATTCTTGCCTTGAGAACCCCATGACCAGTATGAAAAGGCAAAAAGATAGGACACTGAAACATAAACTCCTCAGGTCAGTAGGTGCCCAATATGCTACTGGAGGTCAGTGGAGAAATAACTCTAGAAAGAATGAAGGGATGGAGCCAAAGCAAAAACAACACCCAGTTGTGGATGTGACTCGTGATGGAAGTAAAGTCTGATGCTGTAAAGAGCAATATTGCATAGGAACCTGGAAAGTTAGGTCCATGAATCAAGGTAAATGGAAATGGTTAAACAGGAGATGGCGAGAGTGAACGTCGACATTCTAGGAATCAGTGAACTAAAATGGACTGGAATGGGTGAATTTAACTCAGATGACCATTATATCTGCTACTTCGGGCAGGAATCCCTTAGAAGAAATGGAGCAGCCATCATGGTCAACAAGAGTCTGAAATGCAGTACTTGGGTGCAATCTCAAAAATGACAGAATGATCTCTGTTCGTTTCCAAGGCAAACCATTCAATACCACAGAAATCCAAGTCTATGCCCCGACCGGTAATGCTGAAGAAGCTGAAGTTGAACAGTTCTATGAAGACCTACAAGACCTTCTAGAATTAACACCCAAAAAAGATGTCCTTTTCATCATAGAGGACTGGAATGCCAAAGTAGGAAGTCAGGAGATACCTGGAGTAACAGGCAAGTTTGGCCTTGGAGTACAAAATGAAGCAGGGCAAAAACTAACAGTTTGCCAAGAGAATGCACTGGTCGTAGCAAACACCCTCGTCCAACAACACAAGAGAAGACTCTACACATGGACATCCCCAGATGGTCAATACCAAAATCAGATTGATTATATTCTTGTTTCCATCACTCCCTCCAAAATCTTTAAAAGCCGTATCTGCGCTGCTGGTGTCTGATTTTACATCTTCAAGCCAGACCTGTCCCCCGACCTCCAGGTATATATACCCTCATGCATCCATTCGTCTAGCTGCCCACACCTCCCCTCCCTTTAGCTGTCGAGATGCTGTCTTCAATGATGCGTGTCCCCCGCTGAGCCACCTTGTTCCTCTGCCCCCCGCCTGCTCCCAGCCTTCCCGTCTCCTCCGAGGGCAACTTGGTTCCTCCAGCTGCCTGGACCCAAAACTTGTAACCATCCTGGACTCATATGTCTCTCACCCACAAATTCACCGACAAATCTTACAGGCTTTTCCTTAAAATACGTGCCCAAGCTGAGCACTCACCTCTGGCTCCAGGGATGCTCTCGTGTCTCGCTGAGGAAACACCTCAGTCGGTCTCCCTGCTTCTGCCCTGCGCTCCCACTGTCTAACTTCAGCAGCCAGAGCAGTCCAGTTAGCATTCCAGTCCATGTCTGTCTTCTGCTTACAGCCCTCCAAGGGCTCCCATCTTAGAGGAAAAGCCCAAGAGCCCACAGTGCCCCCCAAGGTCCTAAAAGATGCCCCCCTTACCTCTCTCACCCCATCCCCACCTGCCCACTCTGTTCCAGCCTCGCGGGCCCTCTGCAGGTCCTCAAAAGGCCAGGCACGCTCTCGCCTTTGCACCTGCTGCTTCTCTCCCTGCACCGAGCTGCCCAGCCCTCCTTCAGCAGAGCTTCTGAGGCCCCTTCCTGACTCCGGGTGGATTACGCACCTCCAGCCCCTGCTCTCCAGCCCCCTGCCTCTGTCTTCGCCTTAGCACTATCGCCATCTCTCCCACTGTAGGCCTCAATCTTGCTTGTCTGTCCCACCAGGCTGTAAGTTCCATGAAGCACACATTTTGCTGTTTTATTCGCTGCGGTCTCTGCGCCCAGCCCCCGGATTAGTTTCAGCAGAAGGTGGAGGCTCATCATTATGTGTGGTTTGAATGAAGGGAGTTAATCACGGAGGGAGTGTGCCCCTTCTGTTTCAACATCCCTCTCCCTGGCCTCACCTGCTTGGTGGCCGGGGCAGGGCGGGCATTCAGGGGCTCCGGAGGAGCTTGTTATGGGAGCATCTCCACCAGCTCACCTCCCTTTCAGAAGGAGGAGGACGGGGGTCCTCAGGAAGGGAGGGAGGGCCCAGCCTGGCTCTCTGGGGGTCACCTATAGGAGACTGAGGGTGCAAACAGCCCCCCTGCATTTCCGTCCCAGGAACAGCCTTCTGGAAATCAAGAGGGAATCCTCTTTCCCGCCCCTTTGGGTGGGGAGAGAAGCCTTCCTGGGACCAGATGCAGATCGGACCTCCCCGGGGTGTTCCCGCCGGGATTGGTCCCAGCAGCGGCAGTGTTTGTTTCCCCGGGTCGTGTTCCCGGGAACACTGAGGGCTTTAGGACCAGGAGCCGGGCGCCCGCCCGCCCGCCCGCCGGCCCGCAGCGTCTTGGCCGAGCGCGGAGCGATGTGTGAAAGCAAATTAGCCTGCTCCGGCTTCACATCTGTGGGTCCGACCTGACCTGAAGGGTCCAAAGGAGGACGGGGGTCAGCTCTGCCGGACTGAGACCTCCCGGCTTCCACCCCAGACACCTCACAGCAACCTGACCCTTCATGCAAGCGGCGGGGGGCTGGGAGCGAAACACGTGGGACTCGCCCCCTGAGCAGAAAGGAATTATTCTTTCTCCCAAAGAGGAAAAGGGCATCAGGGTTCGATCTGAAGTTCCCCCCTCCCCGGCCCCCCGTGGATGGGCTTTCGGAAGGCAATTAAAGACATCCGCTCAGAGAGGACCTGGGCTGGGACCTGGGTCGGTGGTTTTCTGATTGTCAGTGGCAACCGGTCTTACACACGCTGCTGGCAAGTGTCAGCTGCGGGGGGAAAAGGACCAGGTTAAGTAAGCTGGCAAAAAAGAAAAAAAAAAAAAAAGCTTCCAAGTGGACCCAGGAAGCCGGGTTGCGCTGCCAGCGTGGAGGACCCCGGAGCGGGAGGAGACAGTGAAGTGGCCCATGGCCTGTTGCGTTTGGCAGCACCGCGCAGCATGCTTGTAAGGAAGCGGCGCAGACACGGACCCTGCCGGCGGCAGGCGCTGCTCGCCCTCCTGGCGCTGGGGTGCGTGCTGCTGATGCTGGGGGCCCTGCACCCGCCCTCGCACGCCCTGCCCCGGGCGCCCCCAGCTCCCCAGGCGGCCGGGCGCAGCCCCCAGGCCGGCTACCGCCTGGACTTTGGGGACCCCCAAGAGTGGCTGCTGGAGTCCGAGGAGGAGGACCAGGAGTACGGCCCCCTGCCGCCCCTCGTCTCCCTGCGGGAGGACCAGCTCCTGGTGGCCGTGGCCTCGCCCAGGGCCGGAAGGAACCGGAGCCGGGGCGGGCGAGGCGGCGGCTACCGGCTCATCCCGCGGCCGCACAAGCAGCAGGACCCGGTGGCCCCGGAGAGGGACTGGGCGGCCGAGGAGGAGGATGGGGAGGACGGCGAGGCGTCCGAAGAGGGGGAGCGGACCGCGCTCAGCCGGGAGGAGGCGCCCAGTGCCCGCAGCCCCCGGCACAGGAGGGGCTCGCGGCATCCGCTGTAAGTGAACCCCGGCCGCCCCTTCCCGGTTCCCGGAGGGGCGCAGACGCTCCTCCCGCCGCCCCGGCTGTGGCAGGCGGCGCTTCTCCAGGTGCGGTCCCCGGACCGGCGGCACCACCTGGGAACTTGTTAGAGCCGCAGAGGCAGAACCCCCGGGTGCGGTCCGGCCGTCTGTCTTTAACCAGCCCTCCAGGGGAGACCCACCGTCCTAGAGACGGAGAAGGAGGAACTCTTCCTGTCCTTTCTCTTCCCCACCGACCCGGGTTCCAGTCCTTCTGTCTCTGGATCTGCCCGTCAAAGGTATCTCTAACCCCGAGGGGCTTGAGAGCCGACGTTCCCCGAGACGCTTCCAGGACTGAGACTCCAGCACATTTTCATATTCTGAGTGTTGGGCTTGCTTTTCTTTTGGATGAAGGTAACGACTGCAGTTAATATTTATGTGGATCTTGCCATTGCTTGGCTTTAATCAAAGAGCTTTTCATCTATCGACTGGTAAAGGCCTTACAGCTTAGCGAGACGGGTGCTAGCTCTGCTATCGTGCCTATTTTATAGGTATGAACACGGAGAAGGCAATGGCAGCCCACTCCAGTACTCTTGCCTGGAAAATCCCATTACGGAGGAGCCTGGTGGGCTGCAGTCCATGGGGTAGCCAAGAGTGGGACACGACTGAGCGACTTCACTTTTTCACTTTCTTGAGGCACAGAGAGGCCAAGTGACTCGTCCACAATCACACAGCTGGGAGGCGCCAAAGCAGGGATTTGCTCCAACCAGCCCGAGCCCCTCCCTACAGTATGCCTTGCCCCTTAGTCCACTAGACAAGGTGGGCAGTGCAGGATCCAGGAGCTGGACTACTGCGCTGATGCAGTCTGACCTGGCAGGGTGGCTCCATCACCTCTGGGACCACCCCAGGAGGCAGGGTGGGAGATGTGATGACCCACAAACTGTGCTCAGGGAGACGGTGGGCTCGTCCTGGACGCCCTGCGCTCCCCACCATCCCCAGCATCCAGGGGCAATGCAGCTGGGTAGCTGGGTACTTGGATCCCTTCCTTGTAGGCTCGACTCTTCCCGGAGCCGGGAGAGTTTCTCAGGAAGCAAACCCACCCTCCGCGCCTCCGGGTGGGAGCGGGGGAGCGGGGCAGCAGGGGGCGGGGCCACGTAGTCCTCGGAGGCTACGCGGCTCCTAGCCCGCAGGGGTGGGCAGGTGCGCAGACTCTGGACCTCAGCGCCTCCTTCAGGTCGCAACCCTCCGCCCTGCTGCTTGTCTCCAGGTCTCAACCGAAACAGCTCCTTTCGGGAAACTCCCAGAACTGGCCAGGCCCGCCCTGTCGCCGTTTTGGGCTGCCGGCCGCTTTAATTCATAGCCCTCGCTGCAGCTGAGGGTAAATGGTCCTTGATGTTGGTTCATTCAGTGCCTGCTTCCCTTGCCATGCGGTGAGCCTGGAGAAACGACTGCTGGATGAGCCGATAGAGCGTCTTCTAATTCTTTGACGCATCTTTTCATTGGCTTCCCTGGTGGCTCAGGGGGTAAAGCGTCTGCCCGCAATGGGGGAGACTCGGGTTCGATCCCTGTGTCAGGAAGATCTCCTGGAGAAGGAAATGGCAACCCACTCCAGTACTCTTGCCTGGAGAACCCCCACGGACGGAGGAGCCTGGTAGGCTACAGTCCATAGGGTCGCAAAGAGTCGGACACGACTGAGCGACTTCACTTCACTTCATTGGCCTAGAGCAACAATGTTTTACTAACCAGACACACGGCCTCAATCAAGAGTCTGTGATTGTGTGTGTGTGTGTGTGTGACTGGGTGTCTGCCTCGTGCAAGGTGAACGCGCTGCGTTGTGTGTTGCGTGGACGCTGTGCCTGTGTGTTGTGCGCAGTGTTAGTGGTGTGCACAGCTGCGGGTGCTGTCACGTATGCGTGTGTGTCTTCAGGGTGTCAGGGTTCGTGTGTGCACACGTCGTGATCGCATGACGTGTACACACATCACACGTGTACATGTGACATTGTGTCTCTGTTGTGATGCGATGCTCAGGCTGCACGCTTTTGTGGTACGTGTGCACGCGTATCGTGTTGTGACTGTGCTGCACATGTGTGATCCGTATGGTGTGCTGAGTGCTGTGAAGCCCGTGGATGCGGTACGCCGCCTGTGGCGCGTGTGGCATGGTGTGCGCCTGAGCTGCGAGGGTGTGCGTGTGTGTGCTGCGATGGACGGCTCGTTTGGCGTGTCTGTGTGGTCTGTGAGCATGTGTATTTGCTGTGAGTGTGCCGCTCATGTGTTTTGTGTGCGTGTGCTGAGTGTGTGTTATAAATGTGTTGTGCAAATGGTGCGTGTGTACTTTTGCGGGTGCGTTGTTGGCGTGCTTATGGCCTAAATGCACGGGTGGGTGTTGTTCGTGTGATGTGCATAGGTGCATGTGTGCACGGGTGTGTGTGCACCACTCCTGGTCAGAGTGACCAGCTGTCTGAGTTTGCTGGACGGTGCCGTCAGGAAGCCCCTTGGTCCCGGGCTCGTCCGTCGGGCTGTCTCCCCTCCCCCAGGAGGGCTCTTTCAGGAGGTGTGCGGCGCCCTCTCCTGGCTTCGGCCTGTCCCTGCAGCCACGAGCCCGGCCCTGGGTCCCCAGCTCCCCCACCCCCCAGGGGCACTCCGGGCGCTAGCGCCTCCCCCTCCTCGCGGGGCACCCGGATGACAACGGGTTCTCACCCGTTGAGAGGCCCCAACCCCACCTTCCTCCAGGGTGATGGGACTTTAAAACCGGCCCCAAACGCAGTCCTTTAAAGAACAGCCATGTCAGAAGCTCCTCTCCTGTGTGTCTGAGGACACTGTATTCACCAGGTTGCACAGAGCGCGCTTCTCAAATTTCAGCGTGTAGGCAGATCCCCTGGGCATCCTGTGAAAGTACGCAGTATGACATATTTGGCCGGGGGAGGGGAGGGGAGGAAGCGCCAGAGATGCAACATTTCTATCAGGCTCCGGGCTGATCCCCGGACTGCTGGTCCACAGACCACACTCCGGAGCAGCGAGGGGCTTTATCACTGGTTCCCAAATATATGTGCATGTCAGATTCCTGCAGATTGCTTGTTTTTTAAAAAAGTAGATTTTTCAGACACCGTTGCTAAAAGCTCTCCGTGGTTCTGAGTTGGAGCCCAGCAATCTGAATTTTTACAAGCTGGTACTAGACAGCTGGGGGTGAGTGTGAAGCTGAATTTGCCTCTGTGTTCTGACACTGAGCTAAATACTGGAGACACAGTTTGGGGTGAAGTAAACAAGAACAGCTTTATTGCTTTGCCAGGCAAAGGGGACCCCCGCAGGCTAATGCCCTCAAAACTGTGTGTCCCCCAACCTGGAGGGGGCATCGAGAAGGTTTATAGTAACGGTTCAAAGAGGGCGTGAGCAGCTCAGGGACCTTCTTCTAATTGGTTGGTAGCTGGGCTTCCCTGGTGGCTGCGTTGAAGAATCCGCCCGCAATGCGGGAGATCTGGGCTCAGTCCCTGGGTTGGAGAAGCGAAAGGCTCCCCACTCCAGTCCTCTGACCTGGAGAATTCCTTGGACTGTATAGTCCATGGGGTCACAAAGAGTCAGGCACAACTGAGTGACTTTCCCTTTCACTAGATAAGCGGGAGTCAGCATCATTACCGCTCTGGTTCCAACTGGCCTGGGGTCTACATGCTTGTGGGCAGTGAACAGTTAACTTCTCCCAGCTGGAGGGCGTTTCAGTTTCTGCAAAACAGCGCAAAGGTATTGCTGTGTGCATCCCTTGATGGGGACCCAGGACCCTGGCCCAAGGCTCCACTGTTGTTCCTCTTGACTGGTTCTCCCTGCTCTCACGTCCCTCCCTTCTCCCCTAATTGACAACTGCTTGAATCTGCCCCTTGGCACTCAGGGAAGGCCTCGGAGGCTGAATGAAGGCTGCTTCCTGTAATCAGAGGAATGGGGGAGACAGAAAGGCTTCGTGCCCAGGAGGCCCGCAGAGCCCTGCGGGGTGTCAAGTGGAGAGGCAGTGGGGTTCTGGATGTTTCCACAGGGGAAATAGTACTGGGGTTGGAAGATAGAGAAGAAAGGCCGAAAGGAATGCAGTCGCTTTCATGGCCCCGGGTTTGTACTTGAACGCAAACGGCAGCTCAGCTGTAGCTGGCTCTGCGCTACTTGCTAACTCTGACTTTGACTTTGTGTTATGGTTTGCTCTGGGTTTCCTTGGCTGTGTACCCACCCCATGACGAAACCATACACCCATGGGACAGTGGCCCCAGGGCTGAATTCTGGACACGACCCCTTACCGTGTGACCTTGCGCCATCACTCAACCTCCCTGAGCCTCAGTTTCCCCACCTGTGAAGTGGTGATAACGGTAAAGCCCTCGCGGAGGCTTGTGATGCAACCGAGAAGGCACGTATGCCAACTTCCCCTAGTGTTCAAGTCCAAACGGAAGACGCCCTTGGCATATTCTCAAGGGTAGGTCAGGGGAGTGAGCTGGAAAGAAGCTTGGAGGGGCACCTGTGGACTGCACACCATTGTCCTTTCTCTGACCCATGAATTATCTTCGGCAGCCTCTGGCTGCCAAACCATCGCAAACTTGGCAGCTCTCGGAATTACCTGGAAAGTCTTAAAAAGGACTCCTGCCCGGGTCCCACTTGCAAGGATTCTTAAATAGTCAGTCTGGGCTGAGGCCTGGGCGTCCTCTGGAGTTGTGACATGTTGTCAAGGAGGAGGGGGTGTGGCTCTCCACAGTGTCAGGTCAGTTCCTGACAGGCAGCCAGACACCGCAGGATGGCTCTGCCAGCTGGGCTGCAAACGAGGACAGCTGCCAGGGCATCAGTAAATCTGAGCGGGCGGGCCCAGCCCTAGGGCAGGTGAGGGGACCACTACTGATTTGGTAGGAGCTGGGAGTGGGGAGCAGTCAGTAACTGGGCAGAGATGGGGGCGGGAGCCCAGCTAATGCCCCACCTGTAATGAGAGGGAAAACAAGCCCGTGCGTGTGCTGCCTGGCTGGTCAGGTCACAAAGGTACCCTGTGATCACCAAGCCCCCCGAGTCCAGCAAAGCCACAGCCAGGGAGGGCAGCTCTCTGCATCTCCACTCTGGATCCAGCCCCCACATGGGGCTGCGGTGTAGACTGTGCCGAGTGCCATCCTCTGAGATGGAACACCCAGTACGCAGGGTTGGGGGGTCCTGCCTTGTGGTTTGAGGGTTAGACCAGAAGCGGTCAACCTGCATCTTATCTTTTTTAATTACTAGTGAAAGTGAAAGTCGCTCAGTCGTGTCCGACTCTTTGTGACCCCATGGACGATACAGGCCACGGAATTCTCCAGGCCAGAACACTGGAGTGGGTAGCCGTTCCCTTCTCCAGAGGATCTTCCCAACCCAGAGATTGAACCCAGGTCTCCCACATCGCAGGAGGATTCTTTACCAGCTGAGCCACAAGGGAAGCCCAAGAATACTGGAGTGGGTTGCCATTTCCTTCTCCAGGGGATCTTCCCAACCCAGGGTTTGAACCCAGGTCTCCCGCACTGCAGGATTCTTTACCAGCTGAGCCACAAGTGAAAGCTAGTGTTTATTTACTCCAGAGCCCTCAAAGTGTGGGGCTTCAGACCTGCAACATCGGAAATGCAGAGTCTCAGACCCACTCAGCCCTACTGCTGGAAAATCTGTTTCTAACAAGATTCCCAGGTGATTTGTGTTCATGTCAAAGCTTGAGTAACACTGATGAGGGTTCCAGTTCACAGCGCTGCCTGCATGTGAGAATCAACTGGGGGGTTTTATGAATGACCGTGGCCAGCTCCTCCCCACAGACTAACCAACTGAACACAGCCCACAAGGACTCACTGTCAGAGATTCTCGTGTGCAGCCCTCATTAGTCCAAGGCAAGGGAACCAGGGTCAGAGCAAAGCCAAGGGTGCCTGGAGCCCCTCAGAGGAGGCTGGGAGACTTTGGAGATCCCTCCACAGAGAGAAGAGGGTTGTGGGCACCTTGTGTGGCTTGTCTCCTCCGTGGGCAGTGACAGGCTGGCATCCTCAGCCTCATATGTAGGCTCAAGCCCGTCCACACCTCTCTCTCATCTGTAAACTCCTTTGTCTGTCCCTCTAAGGCAGGGGTCCTCAACCCCCAGGCCACCAACTGGCACCGACCCGTGCCCTGTTAGAAAACCAGGCTGCACAGCAGGAGTTGAGCGGTGGGCAGGCAAGCAAAGCTCCATCTGCATTTGCAGTGGGCCCCGCTACTCGTGTTACCATCTGAGCCTCGCCTCCTGTTAGATCAGTGGTGGCATTAGATTCCCATAAAGTGAAAGTAGTGAAAGTGTTAGTCGCTCAGTCGTGTCCGACTCTGTGTGAAAACAGGGACTGTAGCCCACCAGGCTCCTCTGTCCATGGGGATTCTCCAGGCAAGAATACTGGAGTGGGTTGCCATGCCCTTCTCCAGGGGACCTTCCCGACCCAGGGATCGAACCTGGGTCTCCCACATTGCAGGCGGATTCTTTACCATCTGAGCTACCAGGGGAAGCCCTAGATTCTCATAAGTGAAAGTGAAAGTCGCTCAGTCGTGTCCAACTCTTTGCGACCCCATGGACTGTACAGTCCATGGAATTCTCCAGTTCAGAATACTGGAGTGGGGAGCCTTTCCTTTCTCCAGGGGATCTTCCCAACCCAGAGACTGAACCCAGGTCTCCCGCATTGCAGGCAGATTCTTTACCAGCTGAGCCACCAAGGATGCCCAAGAATGCTGGAGTGGGTAGCTTATCCCTTCTCCAGCTAATCTTCCTGTCCCAGGTATCGAAACTGGGTCTCCTGCATTGAAGGCAGAGTCTTTACCAACTGATCCATGAGAGAAGCTCTAGATTCTTATAGGAGCACAATAAAGTGTAATGTTCTTGAATCATCCCCAAACCATCCCCCTCTCCGGTCCATGGAAAAATTGTCTTCCATGAAATCGGCCCTCCTTGCAAAAAGGCTGGAGACCACTGCTCTAAAGCATCGTCCCCAGGCTGTGTCCCAGCAGCCCTGGCCCCAGGCCTGGCCTGGAAATTGTGGTCTCCACGATGACCTTCACCAGTTAGGGGCACCATGGGCTGAACCCAGGGGTTTTTGTAGAATGCAGGGCATTTGTATCATTATCCTGTTCCTATAGACAGCCAGCCTGTATACCTCTTGAGAGCAAGAACAGCATCCACCTTCATTCTCTGAATAAATATTTCTTTGTGCCCGCATGCATTCTAAGTCACTTCCGTCATGTCCAGCTCTGAGTGCTTGGTTAGCGACTATGGAAAGTGGGAAGGTGAGCAAGCCCCAGCCCCCACCCCTAAGGAGCTTAGGATACCCTGAGGGCTGCAGACAAGCAACCAGCTGCGACATGGGTGGGGTCAGGGCTGAGACAGGGAAGCCCATCTCAGTGGGGGACCTCGACTGATTTGGTAGGAGTTGTGGAGCGACTTAGCACGCACAGGGGTCAGGAACTCCAAACCAGCTTTAGAAAACCCAGCAGAAACCTTTCTCCTCTGGCCAGGCAAGGGGAGGGCAGACGAGGGTTTGCATCACAGCCAGGCCATCTGGTGCGCGGCTGTGGCTCCTTCTCTTCGGAATCAGCCTCCAAATGCACGTTCTGAGGTCACAGGGGACCCCAGAGCTGCAGAAGGCCAGGGCGTGCATCTGTGTGTCCACACAGATCCAGGCTCTTCTGATCTCCGAGTGTGAAGTTTGTGTGCACTGAGCAGCTCTCCTGAGCCAGAACGATCCCTTTTAATCCAGGCAGCAGCCCTGGATTAGAGGGGGGGTCTCAGCCTCCCCGTGTTGGCTAATTAGCGGGTATAAGATTCAGAGCCACATTGATTTGGTTCCAAAGCCCTGGGTCCTTCCTTCCTCCCTGCTGCCGCTCAGAAAGTGGACAAGTGAGCTCGGGTGGGCTTTTGGACACTTGTGTGTTATCCACACACCGAGAGCGTAAAACATGCACCAGGCGTTTGGTTGAAGGACAAAGAAAGCGGCACCATCACTTAATAATAAAAGCAAGCTTTTCTTCTGGGAGTGCCTCATCGGACCAGGTCACATCTGAGCATTGCTTCTCAGTGTCCAAGAGCTGTTTCTCTGCCCTGCCTCACCCATCCCCCCAGCAAGGCCGTGGTACAGACAGAGCAAAAAAACAAACAAACAAACCCCACTTGACAGAAAGAACCCCGGTCACCCCAGGAGGGGAAGGGACTTGCCCAGGTCCCCTGCATGGACCCTAACCTTTGCTCTCTTGTTTGCCTTCCTACCTACTGTATTCCCTTGATGGACTTGAAGATACATCACGAAATAGAAAATTGCTCCTAACATCCTGTTTAGTCAAGATAAAGGGAAGTGTACTTGGGAAAATCTTCCTTTCCATTCCTGGTACACGGCAAGCCCCTGCCCACCTCCAGTCCTTAGCAGAAGCTGTGACATCCGCCAGGAACACCATTCCCCACCAGGCACCTTCTCTGACTGTGCCCCACCCACCCTCAGGTCCTGGCCTCAGCTGTTGAATAATTCTTTGATTTTCTGTTTAATGGGATATAAAGTCCACAACATCAGAGGCTCTCTGAGCTGGGGTTCCCCCCAAGGCAGACCCCAAGGCAAGGATTTGTTTTGTCCATGGTGCCAGGGAGCCCTGCTTGGGGGCTGGGATGGTGAGGCAGAGAATAGGGGACAGCCGACAAAAAGCGGTTTTGCAGGCGGTTTCCTCTGTGGGCAGCTGAGGCTCAGCCCTGAGGGGGCAGCTGGTGACGGCAATTGCTGCCCCTCGCCTAGGGTCTGGGCTGCTGGATTTTAATGCACCGACTCCTTTCAGGCTCCGACTGCAGGCAGCTCCTGGGGCCGGAGGAGGTGACTCTGCAGCTCTCCAGGTGCTGGTGCGTAAGAGGAACATCTCTGGCCGTCAGAGAAAACCGCCAGACGGTTGAAAGTCAAGCTGTGCTGTACTCTAGGATACCCCCCAGGGGATACGGGTGGGGGCATCACACAACTCTGCTTCAAGCCTTCTATCTACGATGAGCCCCTACATGTGAACAAGTTCTGTTCCAAGAGCACATTCCCAAGTCCAGTTTGTTCGCAAGTCCAACAAAGTTAGCCTAGGTACCCAGCAAACACAATGGGCTACATAAAACTGCTCAGTTCAGTTCAGTCGCTCAGTCGTGTCCGACTCTTCCCAACCCCATGGACTGCAGCATGCCAGGCCTCCCTGTCCATCACCACCTCCCGGAGCTTACTCAAACTCATGTCCATCGAGTTGGTAATGACATCCAATGAGGATGAAATGGTTGGATGGCATCACCAACTCAATAGTACTGTACTGTAACCAGTTTATAATACTTTTCACACAAATGATACATTAAAAAAATCACAAAAAATAAAGAAATAGTTTCTAATCTTACAGGGCAGTACCTTGAATGGTACAGTAGTCCAGTGCAACAGCTGGCACACAGGGGCTGGTGCTGGGTGAACGGGCAGGAAGAGCTGCTGAATGGAGGAGACAGAGAAGGCGGGAGATGGTAGAGCTGAAGGTCGTCAGCCTTGGGAGACGGAGGGCGAGCTGCAGTGTCGCTCACCCCTGACGCTGATGGCACAGGGTCTCGTTCCTTGTTGGAATCAGATGCACATTCATATCTTTGAAAGTCTGCAACTTGAAGATTCATATGGAGGGGACTTATTGTATTTAATCCTCCTCCCAGTCCTTATACGTAGTAGGTTGTCAGTCAATAACTGTTTTATGACTGGATAGAAAATAGAAAGTTGAGATCAAAGAGAAAATTAGAGTGAAAATAGGCAATCAATGACTAGGAAAGTGAAAGCCGCTGAGTCATGTCCAACTCTTTGCAACGCCAGGGACCGTACAGTCCCATGGAATTCTTCAGGCCAGAATACTGGAGTGGGTGGATGTTCCCTTCTCCGGGGGATCTTCCCAACCCAGGGATTGAACCCAGGGCTCCCGCATTACAGGCAGATTCTTAACCAGCTGAGTCACCATTTTCTTACTCTGAGGTTCCTGGCGGCCAAAGTGAAACAGGAAACACCATAAATATCGAGACCCTTGTTGCTCAGGAGGAGGACACACATCATGTCCTCAAAGGAGGAAAGGATTTTCCTGGCACTTCTGTCTTGAGAAAATTTCCTCCAGAGTTGTATGGATGGGACAGAAGAAAGTGCTGGAGGAGACCACGCCTCCACAGGTGTTACGGAGACCATGATGCAAAGCAGTTGTCATGAAAAGCTTTCTTTCACTGTTCTCTGAGAAAAGCTGAGAGCATGGTGCCAAGCAAGACTGCACAGAAGCAAGTTTCTAAGGCAGCCAAGACAGTGGGATCAAAGGAAGTTGGTTTCTGAGGACTTTACTAAATCAGTGTAGACAGCCCGGAGCATTTGATGAAACAAAGGGATTATATGTTCTTCAGATAATCCCCTCCCATCACAGTCACTGGAACGAACACAAGCTTTAGGACTGAATTCACAACATGCGCTTCAGTCCAGGATGCCAGTGTCCATGTACTGGTCAAGAGCACAAGGTGTAGAGAGTCACACTGGCCGTCCGCTGTTTGCTGTGTGTGCAGGCATGCTAAGGCGCTTCAGTCGTGCCCGACTCTTTGCAACCCCAGGGACTGTAGCCCACCAGGCTCCTCTGTCCATGGGATTCTCCAGGCAAGAGCACTGGAGCGGGCTGCCGTGCCCTCCCTCGAGGGATCTTCTTGACGCAGGGATCAACCCAGAGTTTCCTGCGGCTCCTGTATTGCAGGCAGTTTCTTTACTGCTGGGCCCCCGAGGAAGTCCCGTTTGCTGTGCAGCTGTGAGCAGGTCACTTGAGCCCTTTGGGCTCCAGTTTTCTCATCTCAGAATGGACTGCATATGCCTTACCTAGTGCCACATACATACCACCTCAGAATTTAGTGACTTAAAAGATGAGTAAATTGGCCTTCATAAAATTTTTAAGTGTTCTTCAAGAAAGTGAAAAGACAGCCCAGAAATGGTAGAAAGTATTTGCAAATCATGTATCTGATTAGGAACTTGCATCAGAACCTATAAATACCCCTTATAATAAAAATAAAAAGATATCCTACTTAAACATAGGCAAAGGATTTGAATAGACATTTCTCCAAATAATACATAGGAAATTACCAAAAAGCACAGGAGCTGATGCTCAAATCATTAGTCAGTGGAGAAATGCAAATTAGAACCACAGTGAGGCACCATTTCACCCCCACTGAAATGACTAAATTACAAAAAAAAAAAAGACAATAGCAAGTGATGACAAGGCTGTGACAAAATTGCTGGAATACAAAATGGTGCAGCTGTTGGAATACAGTTTGGCAGTTCCTCAAAATATCAAACATTCATTTACCGCATAGCTCAACAATGCCAGTTCTAGGTATATACCCAAGAGAATTGGAAACACATGTTCACATGAAAATTACACATGAATGGTCATAGCAGCACCACTCATAATAACCAAAAATGGAAATACTCAAATGTCCATCAACTGATGAATGGACAGAGTGAGGTCTGTTCAAACAACGGAACAACATTCACCAGTGAAGAGGAGTGAAGTACTGATACATGCTTCAACACAATGAACCTTGAAAACGCTGTGCAAAGTAAAGGAAGCCAGGCACGAAATGCCGCAGATCATATGATTCCATTTACATGAGATTTTTAATCTTCCTGTAGTCCTTAACGGTCACTGTACATCTTATCCTCATTTTACGGATGAAGAAGCTGAGGTAGTCAGGCTCTTGGAAGGTTTGCAGGAATCGATAATAAACAGCCTGTACTGGAAGGTTACTTATGAGTAGGGCACTGGTCTAAGCACTTTATATGAATTCACTCATTTGCTCCTTCCAACAAACCCATTTTGCAGATTAAAAAATTGAGAGTAAACTGCATGCTTGAAAAGGACTTATTGGAATCAAGGAGATTCTGAAAAATAAGCATTGGTTACTACAGAAGCGACTGGGCCTGTGGATCTGGAAACTGTTGAAAGGAAGGATGGCTATTAGTAAGCCTATGTCTCTCGTCCAAGACAGCTCTGGGATTTGAATTCAGTGTCAAAGTCTGATATGCACTCTTCCTAAGCATCACCAACTTGATGGACAGGAGTTTGAGTTAGCTCCAGGAGTTGATGGACAGGGAAGCCTGGCATGCTGCAGTCCATGGGGTCGCAAAGACACGACTGAGCATCTGAACTGAACTGAATTTCCCAAGATTCCCTCAACTGTCAGGGTGTTGGAGCTCTCAGGGAATCTCCTCCCACACCCCTCTCTGCCCCTGGGCTACCACATGGACCCATCTGGCCACCCCCGTGTGACACGGTGCTGCCCAGAGGCTGATGAGGCCGTCGCTGGAGTGATGACCTTGGACCCCAGCAGCCCAGGCATGTATCCAGAGCCTCTTCCTTCCACGGGGTTCTGCACAGCCTGCCCAGCCCATAGACCCCTGTTCTTGTTCACTCCACCCCCCAGAAGCAAAAGAATCAATCCTGGCTCCTCTGAAGAGCATCTTGCGGGCCCTGAGACACAGGCCTGACCGAAGCTCTGTCTCTGCTATTTTGCGCTGCTCTCAGAGCCTCGGTGGGAGAGCTGGCCTGCCCCCAGGAGCCCACGCCGATCCTCCTGGGAGCACCACATTGCCACCATGGTTACTTTCAGCTCGCAGCCCCGGCAGCTCTGTGGTTGCCCGAAGAGGTATTCCAGAGCCATCTGCTTATATCCTGAGGATGTGTGAGCCTCTTTCCCTGGAGCACGTGAAGGGTCCTCTCTGAGCTGCTGCCAGACACCCGCCTCCACAGCTCAGGGAGCCCCCACCCCCTTAGCCTTGAAGAGTTTCCAAAGCTTGCTTGCTTTTCAAAGTCCTCGAAGCCAGTTGAGTTCATCCCAGCCACGCACCTTCCCTGTCATCTCTTCACCCGTCTCTCTCACCAGGAAGATAGAACACAGTCCTTTCTACTTGTAAAATCTAGAAAACTCTGGACAGGACACGGAGGGAGAGCAGGACAGGCCTATGAGACTGTCTTCGAAAACCGCGCTCCCCTGTTTCGTCCTCATCCCTTCTCCCTGTTGTATGCAAAGGGCTCTCCGAAGAGTCAGGAGCACAGAATTTCGAGGCTTGCAAGAGCCTTTGGGATCCATCCTGCAGTAATAATATATCTTCTGATGAAGGCAGTGAATGCAGAGCGCTCGCTCAGGGCCAGCACTGTTGCAGGAAGGGGGACCCCTTCCAGGGCCCGAAACTGGGGTCTTGTCTAACCCTCGGAAATGAATTGTCCGAGGAGACACATGTGGCTGACAAAGCAAGAGATTCTATTGGGAAAGGGCGCCCGGGTGGAGAGCAGCAGGGTGAGCGGACCCAGGAGAACTGCTCTGCCGCGTGGCTCACAGTCTCGGGTTTTATGGTGATGGGATTAGTTTCCGGGTGGTCTTTGGCCAATCATTCTAACTCAGAGTCTTTCCTGGTGGCGCACGCATCGCTCAGCCGAGATGGATGCTAGTGAGAGGGATTCTGGGAAATGGACGGACACGCGGTGTCTCCTTTCCACCTTTCCCGAACTCTTCCGGTTGGTGGTGGCTGATTAGTTCCGTATTCCTTACCAGGATCTCCTGTCATAAAACAGCTCATGCGAATGGTTACTATGGCGCCTGGCCAGGGCGGGCGGTCTCAGTCAGGGTGCTTCCCCTAACAGCTCCATTCTTTTTTTTTTTTTTTATTGGAGTCTAGTTGCTTTACAATGTGCATTGGTTTCTGCTGTACAGCAAAGTGAATCAGCTATGAGCTGAGTAAGTGAGTGAGTGAAAGTCACTCAGTTGTGTCTGACTCCTTGCAACCCCATGGACTATACAGCCCATGGAATTCTCCAGGCCAGAATACTGGAGTGGGTAGCCTGTCCCTTCTCCAGGGGATCTTTCCAACCCAGGAATCAAACCCAGGTCTCCTGCATTGCAGGCGGATTCTTTCCCAACTGAGCTATCAGGGAAGCCCTCTCTCCAGAGGATCTTCCCAGCTCAAGGATTGAACCCGGATCTCTCACATTGCAGGTGCACTCTTTACCAGCTGAACCACAAGGGTAGCCCAAGCTGTGGCTCAGCTGGTAAAGAATCTGCCTGCAATGCGGGAGACCTGGGTTCGATCCCTGGGCTGGGAAGATCCCCTGGAGAAGGGAAAGGCCACCCACTCCAGTGTTCTTGCCTAGAGAATTCCATGGGCTGTATAGTGCATGGGGTTGCAAAGAGTCGGGCACAGCTGAGCACCTTTCACTTGTTGTTGTTCGATTTCACTACAAGGACACACGTGTGCACACACGCACGCGTGTGCGTTGTTTCCTATCCTCATATTCTATAGACTGGGGATAGAGCAAAGGGTCACTCCCTTGGGATGGTATGGCTGTGTTCTGAGGTGATGGACTTCAGTCCCTCTGAATCTACACCCGTGGGAACCCCATATGCAAGCCTCTTTGTCCCCAATTCCTCTCCTCTCTGACTCAGAAAACAGCCATCATGCAAGCAACCGCCCAAATAATGTTTTGGGGTTTTTCTGTGCCCGCTGAGTTCACTGTGGTAAGACTCCTTTTCAGTATTCCTGGTATTGTTCCACTTCCAATGTGTTATTTGAATAGCCCTGAAATCAAGCTGCAATCATGTGTAGTTCACTACTTTGTTCATCTCGGGGATGCTTCTAAGAATACTGTCATCTCTTTAAGAGGGCCTTCTTTCTAGAGTCCACAGGAGTTTCTCCTTTTAAAATTCTGCTTATTTGGTTGTCGCTGTGCTGGGTCTTCACGGCAGAGCAGGGTTGTCTCTAGTTGCTGTGAGTGGGGGCCACTCTCTAGGAGCAGTGAGCGGGTTTCTCTTGCGGTGGCTTCCCTTGCTGCGGGTCCCGGGCTCTAGAGCACAGCTCAATAGTCATGGCCCTTGGGCTTAGCTGGGCTTCCCTTGTGGCTCAGTAAAGAACCCACCTGCAATGCAGGAGACCCCAGTTAGCTGCCCCACAGCATGTGGGATCTTCCTGGATCAGGAGCTGAACCTGTGTCTCCTGGACTGAGCCAGGAGATTCTTTACCACTGAGCCAGCAGAGAAGCCCTAAAGTCCATCAGAATTTCTTTTACAAATCAGTGCTATATTTAGAAACAGGTGAAATCTAAATAAGGTCTGTATGTGACTTCACAGTATTGAACCATGTCAAATTCCTGGTTTTGGTAGTTGTGGGTGGTGGTGTACAATTCTCTCCCTGGGTGGAGCTGGGTGAGGATAACATGGGAATTCTCTGTACTACTTTTGCAACTTCTTGTGGGTCTTAAATGATTTCAAATGGAAAAGTTATCAATTGTATAAAAAAAAGTCTACCTGGTATGTAGCTTTTCTGACGGTAACAATTCTCTAAATCTCCCATTTTACTTTGGGTTCCAGGAAGCTTAGAGTCAAATTTTAAATTCTCTCTAGAGAATTAAGGCTCTTTTGACCTACACATGTACAGCCTTTTCCAAATGTTGACTTTCCACTTGTCAAGAAAAAGGCACAACCTAAGAGTTGAGAGGTGTGTTTTATTTGGGAACCTTACTGGACTGTAACCGGGGAGACATCAACTCAGACAGCTGAGGAACTGCTCCCCAGAAGTAAGAGAGGAGCCAGATTTATAGGAGCTTTTGCTGGAAAAAAAGAAAAGCAAATAAACCATGGAGTCAACATCGAATGGAGTCGAACATCAAGAGATTGCTGCTAATCACAAAAAACAGACATCTCGAGTTAATGATCTTAGTGCGTTGCTCTGTGTGGGAAGATGCGAGAATCTGGGCTCACTGAAATCATTTCTTAGATACTCATCTTCAGTAGCCTGTTTTCCTCTATCCTGAATCCCCTCGGGGTACACGGAGAGGTGGGGCGGGGAAGGAGCTGTACTGTCTGATGGCTGCAACATTCTTTTTTTACAGGACCAGCAGGCAGCATTCTTTTTAGGCTTTTTTTTTTTTTTTAAATCATCATTTTGTTGTGCATACTTCTTTGGGGTGACTTTGAATCAGTTCAGTTCAGTTCAGTCGCTCAGTCGTGTCCAACTCTTTGCAACCCCCTAGGCTGAACCACGCCAGGCCTCCCTGTCCATCACCAACTCCCGGAGTTTACTCAAGTCCATTGAGTCGGTGATGCCATCGAACCATCTCATCCTCTGTTGTCCCCTTCTCCTCCCACCTTCAATCTTTCCCAGCATCAGGGTCTTTTCCAATTAGTCAGTTCTTCACGTCAGATGGCCAAAGTATTGGAGTTTCCACTTCAGCATCAGTCCTTCCAATGAATATTCAGGACTGATCTCCTTTAGAATGGACTGGTTGGATCTCCTTGCAGTCCAAGGGACTCTCAAGAGTTCAAAAGCATCAATTCTTCGGCGCTCAGCTTTCTTCACAGTCCAACTCTCACATCCATACATGACCACTGGAAAAACCAGAGCCTTGACTAGATGGACCCTTGTTGGCAAAGTAATGTCTCTGCTTTTTAATATGCTGTCTAGGTTGGTCATAACTTTTCTTCCAAGGAGTAAGTGTCTTTTAATTTCATGGCTGCAATCACCATCTGCAGTGATTTTGTTGCCCCCCAAAATAAAGTCTGTCACTGTTTCCATTATTTCCCCATCTATTTCCCATGAAGTGATGGGACCAGATGCCATGATGTTACTTTTCTGAATGCTGAGTTTTAAACCAACTTTTTCACTCTTCTCTTTCACTTTCATCAAGAGGCTCTTTAGTTCTTCTTCGCTTTCTGCCCATAAGGGTGGTGTCATCTGCATATCTGAGGTTATTGATATTTCTCCCAGCAATCTTGATTCCAGCTTGTGCTTCTTCCAGCCCAGCGTTTCTCATGATGTACTCTTCATATAAGTTAAATAAGCAGGGTGACAAGATACAGCCTTGACGGACTCTTTTCCCAGTTTGGAGCGACTTTGAATACTTTATGAAAAGAAATAGTGTATAAATACAGAAACAGTATTACAGTTGTCACAGCCAGCTTATGAGATGTTCACGTGCTTTGTTGTTCCATCATCTAAGGTTTCTGTTTCACCTTTATCTAAAAGCACTCACCTAGAACCAATCCCTCCCCATGTAGCATTTTTCCCAGAGAGTCACAGGCAAGTTTCCGGTGCATTGAGAGCTCCAGCTTCAGCTGGGACGCATCCAGCAGAGGGGTGTCCAGCTGGTGAGCAGCTGGGCTGATCCCCAGGCCAGCACAGATGCCTTTAGATGTTAGAAGTCTGAGGTCCTTGAGACCACCCCAGTTCAAATGCAAAAGCCTCTCTGAGGACAGACGGGTGGTTTCAGCAGCTGCAACCTGGAAAGGCGTGCTCTAGCAGTTCATTTTTTAAAAGTGCCTTTGTGGACAGGTATGAACTGGATGCTGCTTTATGGGTCAGGTTGTTATTAGAGTTCATTCCACTGTGGATTCACTCGGAATCCTCACAGGCCCCATGCTCAGCAAACATAAAGCAGAGCATTCTCTTCACCTGGAGAGGAAGGTGGGAACCTGTCAGTCTCCCGGCAGAGATCACACCATCACACCATCACACACACACACACACACACGTTGGTCCGGTCACAAGCCAGCAAAGGGAAAAGGGTGTGACTGCTGTGAAGGTGTAATATCCAGCTCTGCCAATCACTGATCATGTGGCTTTGATGAGCCTTGTTCCCTCTGAGCCTCAGTTTCTTCATCTGAAAAGTGGGATGAGGTGGTCCAAGCCACAGACCCAACAGGCATTAAGGTGCGTAAAGGGCTTGACACAGCATCTGGCATGTTGTTACTGCTCCCAAAGGTTCAATCCTTGCCCCTTCTTCAATAATAATTACAATATTAATCAGAATAATAATTAGCATGTAGAGAGCTCTGATCAAGATGGCAGGGTAGAAGAACATGGAACTCACCTCCTTCTACAAATACATCAAAAACACATCTACAGGTGGGGCAGTTCTCACAGAGCACCTCCCGGGCCGTAACAGAAGACCTCAAACTCCTGAAAGGACAAGAAGGGTTTCTATGCAACTGGGCAGGATGAAAGGGGAAAGGCAGGTAAGTGGGACAGTTCCTGGGTCTCTGTGACGGAGCTGAAAAGAGGAAATGTTCCTGAACCCTGGGAAGCCCCTTCACCAGTGGGGAGCTCCCAAACGGAGCTTCAGAGGCTCAGAGGCAAGCCCAGCCACCAGCCTGTGGCAGACAGAGCAGAGAGGCCTGCACAGATGGTCCAGCCACAAGGCTGGGCACCCAGCCTGAGACACAGGTCTGCTGCTACGGACTGGGGCTGGGTGCTGAGACTCGGAGTTCAGAGGCCTGGCCTGGGGAGAGGACTGGAGTTGGCTGCTGGGAGGCAGCCTGAAGGGCCTGGAGCGTGGCCCAGCTCAACGAGAGGTGTTCTTGGAAGAAGCCCAGCCCTCCACAGTAGCAACGCACATTGCTAAGTAGCATGCCAAGGGCAGCGCCACTATAGCAGCTGCTGTCTCCACGCGCTGACCCCTACCTCCGCGGGCTCCTAGAGAGTGCCCCCAGCCACGGCTCAGGGGCTCAGCAGCAGATGCCAGAGGCTGCCCACACATAGAAGGGTGGATGAAACCACAGCTGAGCCCCAGGGGCCACACTACTTGGGAAGCAGGGCTGAATTTTGTCTCCCTGCAGTTGTGCGAACCATGGATTTACACCCCTGCCCCTGGCTTTGTAAAGTCAGCACCTGTGTGTCATCTGACAGACACAGATCTACACCAAGACAAATGATAATTAAAATGGCAAAAGTTAAAGAGAGGATGACAGGGGAACCCCTATAAGGCCATCAGCTGATTTCTCTACAGAAAAGTTGCAGGCTACAGGGGAGTGGCAAGATATATACAAAGTCCTGAAAGGGAAAAAATTGCAACCTAGGATACTCTACCCAGCAAGATCATCATTTAGAATAGAGGGAGAAGTAAAGAATGTCTCAGACAAGCAAGAACGAAAAGAACAGAGCAATACTGAACCTACCCTAAAGGAAATATTGCAAGGTCTTCTCTAAATAGAAAATAAGTAAGAATCTATAGGAAAGAGAAAATTACAATTGGAAGGTAAAGAGGTAAAGCATGTAAATAAACCAGTACACAGATTTAAAAAAAAAAAAAAGAATTTTTCTGTGAAAGTGATGACAACCACAATGAACAGCAAAAGGATGAACCTGAAGATGCAAAGTCATAAAATCATCAAAATCGTAAAATGTGGGGGATGACTAAGAAGACACAGTTCTTTTTTCTAGAGTGTGTTTGAACCTATATGACTACCAGTCTAACAGAAGAAGATATAGGAAGGGATTAATGTATTTGAAAAACAGAGTGATCACAAATCTGAAACATATAATAGATCCACAAAAACCAAGAAGCGAAGAACATAAGCATAATACAGAAGAGAGTCAGCCAGCCACAGAATGGAAAAGGACGAGGAAGAAATACAAAATCAACGGGAAACCAAGGTTTAAAATGACAGTAAATACATGTCTATCAATAATTACCTTAAATGCCAGTGGGCTAACTGTGCCTCTAAGTGTGCCACATCTAAAAGACATAGAGTGGCAGAATGGGTCAAAAAACAAAATACAACAAGGACCCATGATGACACTGCCTGCAGGAGACCCACTTCAGGGCAAAGGACACACACAGAGTGAAGGAAAAATTACCATGTAGTATGTGTCAGACGCGATGCTAGATTGTAGGAATACAAAAGTAAAGAAAACAGCGTCCCTGCTCTTAAACAGATGATCCTTCATGTTGACGGGACACTTCCGTGTATCTCGTCCTGTTAAGGCCTCACACCAGCTCTGAGGGGTGGGTGATCTTGTCATTCATTCCCATTTCACAGATCAGGCCAGTTGTCGGCTGAGGAATGGTGGTGACCTCTCAGCTGAGGGGAGAGGCAAGGATACACACTGCAAAGCGGTTCTTGGAGTCCGAGGCCTGGGAGACAGTGGACAGCACGTCTGTGAGGGTGCCATGGGTTCTCTTTAGTGGAAATTCTGAGACAAGCCAGGGAGAGAGCCGGAGGAGAGCCGCTGGGTGGAGCCGCCCCGGCTGGGGCTCTTTCCCTCACGCCCTGCCTCTCCTCCCTGCAGGTGCCTGCAGCAGCCGCCGCCCGCCGACAGCCTGCCCGCCGCCAGCGTCGTCCTCTGCTTCCACGACGAGGCCTGGGCCACCCTCCTGAGGACCGTGCACAGCATCCTGGATACGGCGCCCAGGGCCTTCCTGAAGGAGATCATCCTGGTGGACGACCTCAGCCAGCAAGGTGGCCGCGGGCTTCCTGCAGGCCCTCTCGGGAGGGCGTGGACCCTGGGGTCCCCTGTGCACAGACTGGGGTTTGGAGCCTGTGTAGGCGGGAGTCCCCGAAGCGGTCCCGCAGACGGGGATTCGGGTGCAGGAGACTCATCCGGGAAGAGCCCCAGAGGCTCTGCCCCCTGTGACACCCACAGGGTGTGACGCTGGCTGCAGGCGCAGAACCAGCAGCTGGAGGGTGACTGCGCTGCCCTCTCGTTGTTGGCTTTTTTGACCGCACTACACGGCGTGTGGGATCTTGGAAGTGTGGGGCCCTAACCACTGGGCAGCGGGGGGTGGTCCCTTGTACTGACCTTTTCCGTAAGGCACTTGAGCACTGGAGCATCTGCAGATTTCCGTGTCTACGGTGGGTGGGGGGACTCCTGGAACCAACGCCCGCACCCCGACTCTGAAGGGTGACTGTCCGTTGGGCTTTCCATCTCTGCTAGTTTGCTCATCTGGGCGCACTCACACCTGTCCATCTGCACAGTTTTCTGATCTTGAATATGCTGTGCTGTGCTTAGTCACTCAGTCACATCCAACTGTTTGCAACCCCGTGGACTGTAGCCCACCAGGCTCCTCCGTCCATGGGATTCTCCAGGCAAGAGTACTAGAGTGGGTTGCCATGCCCTCCTCCAGGGGATCTTCCCAACCCAGGGATGGAACCCAGGTCTTCCGCATTGCAGGCAGATTCTTTATCAGCTGAGCCCCCAGGGAAGCCCAAGAATCCTGGAGTGGGTAGCCTATCCCTTCTCCAGAGGATCCTCCTCACCTAGGAACCGAACCTGATCTTGAATACAAAGCCTAAAAAGCCTCTCTCAACCTGTATCCTCTGTAGGACTGTCATTCCTGAAAGAGTGTGTAGACTTTTGATCTCAGTCTCTAGCCTCCCATTTTCTCTCCATTGCTCACTCCCCCACCACTGCAGTTAAGACCTCTCTGGCCAATGCCACCCTCTGGGTGCTGCCTACGATGGACCCTCTGTCTTTGGCTTCCTTGGCCCCTGTGTCTTAGTCAGGTACCCTAGAAGCAGAGCCTGAGATGGGGACTTATGTGTATGTTATTGGGGCAGGGCGGTGCTCTCAGGGGACACTCTAGGAGAGCGGGGAAGCCTGGAGGAGGCGGAAAAAGTTGAGCTAAGATGAGGTGCCAGGTGGTCAGCCACGGCCCTTCCCAGGTGCTCCTCAGCATCTGTCTTGCCTTGAGGCAAACAGTGGGCTTGGTATTCAGGCAGCGGTCAGTCATTGCCAATCCCCCCATCACCCACCTGCGGTGAGGGGTGGCATTCTGCCCAACTCCCTGCTACTTGCAGGAGAGGCGGCTCCGGTCCCCTGGGTTCTGGTCCCCTGGGGCACGTCTCCAGGGAAGGATGGGGACTTCCAAACCAGCAAGAGGGTCCCAGCGGAGCGGGGCGCCAGCAACGTCTGCTCCAGCCTCTCTGCTGCCTGTGGAGAATGCGAGCACGTTCTCTTCTCTCCTAGCTTCAAGACGCCATGTCTCCCGGTTTTTACCAGAGGGAACCCCCATCCACCCAAAGGAACTAGGCATCTCGCATCTTAGTGACAACCACCCCACAATGTAGGCGATGCTCGCCACCGCTCCCAAGAGGGGCCTGTTGGCGATGATCCTAGTGATGGTCATTGCACCCTCGAGGGCTGTGGCATCCCGCGATCTCACTGACCACCCCCCTGTCGATTCCAGGACAACTCAAGATGGCTCTCAGCGAGCACGTGGCCCAGTTGGAGGGCGTGAAGTTGCTCAGGAGCACCAGGAGGCTGGGCGCCAGTGGGGCCCGGATGCTGGGGGCCGCCAGGGCCACCGGGGATGTGCTGGTCTTCATGGACGCCCACTGCGAGTGCCAGCCGGGCTGGCTGGAGCCCCTCCTGGCCAGAATAGCTGGTGACAGGTAACTCACCCCCGGGGGCTGTAGAGCAGGAGGCGGGAGAGGGAGAGATGGTCTACAGCCTCAGCCACTCACGGAACACACCCCGCCTCCCCGGCCACCACTGCCTGAGCCGACTGCAGCTCCAGTGCCCAAGCCAGGGAGGAAGGGTCATGGCCAGAGAAAAGGGGAGATTTCCAAGGGCAAAGGGGCAGACCCCCCTCTTAGGAGTGTTCCTGGCTCAGGAGGCTGACCATGCTGTTTCCCACTTGAAGATTGGTCCAGGCTCCTGCCTTAGGGATACCTAGTTCTTTTTTAAAAATATGTATATCACTTTATAGTATACAAAGAGCTCCTGGTCATAGTGCAGGGTCTGGGATGTCTTCATTCTATTTTTTTAATAGACTTTATTATAGAACAATTTTTGGTATACAGCAAAATTGAGAGGCAAGAATGATGGAGTGGGTTGGCTTTCCCTGCTCCAGGGGATCTTCCTGACCCAGGAATCGAGCCTGGGTCTCCTGCACTGCAGGCAGAGTCTTTACCAATTGAGCTACAAGGGAAGCCCCCCGTTGAGAGGAAGTTACAGAGATTTCTCATACATCGTCTCCCTCCACATGTGCGTAGCCTTCCCCGTTGTCAACATCTTCCATCAGAGTGGTAAAATGGTTAAAAATTGATGAACCCACATTAACAAATCAAAAGCATCCAAGAGGGATGCCTAGTTCCCAAGGTAACCTAGTTGTCAAGGTCACCTAGCTCTCAAGGTCAAGATCACCTAGCTCTCAAGGTCGTCTAGTTCCCAGGGTCATCTAGTTCCCAAGGTCACCTAGTTCTCAAGGTCAAGGTCACCTAGTTCTCAAGCTCATCCAGTTCCCAAGGTCATCTAGTTCTCAAGGTCATCCAGTTCTCAAGGTCACCTAGTTTCTAAGGTCATCTAGTTCTCAGGGTCACCTAGCTCTCAAGGTCACCTAGCTCTCAAGGTCACCTAGCTCTCAAGGTCACTTAATTCTCAGCTGAGGTTGAGGCTGCTCTGTATTTGAGGGCTTAGTGATGGAAGGCAGTCTGAGGAATCCCACATTTGTGTGTGTGTGTGTGTGTGTGTATGTGTGTGTGTATGTGTGTATGTGTGTGTGTTGAAGAGCAGCGGGGGATTAAGATGCCTCCAGCCCTGCAGAGCAAGCCGCCTTCCTCTGGTCTGTGGCCCAGGAAAGCTCTCAGCCCCGTCCTGCTCTGTCCCCCTCAGCAGACAGAGTCCCGGGAGGGCCAGCATCAGTCTTGGGGTCGCACCTGAGCAGCAAAGCTCTGGGAAGAGAGACTGCAGAGCTTCTTGCTTCTTAGTATAAGACATTTCCCACAAACACTGAGAATTTGCATGAACTTCCAGAATGACTTTCTACATCACAGAGCAAGAGGAACATTCAGGCCCAGGGGAAAAGCAAAGAGTAGTGAGGTAAACTAGGGTCGTTCCTCCTTGGGGTAAAAGCTTGGTGGATGACTTTGCAGCTGCAGTTACCTTTTGGCTCCCTGGACAGTGGTGCTTTGGTTGACCTCATATATTTCAGTTAACTGGTGTTTGTTGACAGCTCCATTGAAACCTAAATGCTTGACCACCTAGAGCTTAGAAAGGCTTAGGAGAGGATTGACCTCAAGTCTGCCTGTGAGTTAAAACTCAGTTCACAAGTGACAGGATGATGGAGTGAGTCCTTTCCTTGCTCCTTCCAAGTCAGACAGGGAAGCTTTGCTATATTGCCCTAAGTGAATTCCAAGAACTCCAGATACATCTGTAGGTTTGAAACACAAAGCTAAATATAAGACTGTTTTGTTTTTTTTTAATCACTCCTTTTCAAGTCTCTCAACTCCAATTTCTTCCTAATTCAGCCCTGACCAAGCAGCTGCTCCGGTCCATGGGAATAAAAAACAAAACAAGGAAATTCAATGTCATTCATTGACATTTTAATCTTCATCTTTACCCAAAATGTATTCAAAGAGGCTTATGATGAATCATTTATGTAACTGGCTAAAATAGAAGAAGAAGACTTCAGAAAGGAAAAGATGGTGTTGGAAACTGGGGGTAATACAGTTATTAGAAATGAGATTTACATATGACCCTGAGCCTCCAGCAAGGCAGAGCAAAAAGAGAAACTTTAGGGTGATCATTCTCTCTGATGAAAAGAGAGGTACAACTTTTATCAAGAAGGACACAGCTGAGAGCTCTGGGACAGACATTGTATAGACACTTGAACGCAGTTTCCTCTCTTGTCCTGTTACAATTACCAAGATGGCACAGACTCGATGGAACTCTTCAGAACTCAGCCACACGGCTTCCCTGGCTCTTGATTCTGAAATTCCACAAAATGCTCTGCCAGTTGCCAAATCCATCCACTCGGCACAGCTCTTTCAACAGTAAGCAGACCTGGGAGCGCGTCCCCTTGAAATCCTTGCCCGTACTTCTCAGCTTCTTCGGTCAATGCACAGTGCTCCAAAGTGGCGGAGGCCAGAGGTCTCAAGTCACCATCACCTTCCAGAGGGCAGGGAAAATGTATCAGGATCCTTGCTGTAAATATAAACCCCGTGACCTTTCATGCCAAGGCCAGTCACTGGAGGCCACAGATTAAAGCAGATCCTTGAATGCCAGGACCACTCTGGCCCTCTCCATATGGGCTGGGCTCGGGCCAGCCCTGGCCATCTCCGAAGTGGATGGAAAGTGATGGGAGTGTAAACAGCATGGCTGACCTCTCTTTCCCAGAAATATTCCTTTTCTTAGACTGTAGCTGCCAGCCAGTCTAAGACTTTTCTTACCAGTCTAACTGGGTAACCCCTGAGTTCATGCCTAACTCATTCCAAGGTACAGCTTTTAGAAGAAACTGCCATGAAAGGCGATGAAAGGAAAAAAATATGCCTGAGATATGACTAGGTGGAGGGCAGCTGCTGGTACCCCTGAGTGGTTTCCAACCTGTACCGAAATCTGCACCAATTTCCCATAGTGCCCTCTCTGAGGTCATGTAGTCCCACGCCGTGCAGAAAATCTAGGATGAAATACAACGCCAACAGCTACAGGAAATGAACAAGGAAATCTAGTTGCAGGACTTCGCTGAGAGACACCATGTACTCATATACACGCACGTGTGCACGTGCACGCATGCACACACACACACAGACACACACGCTTTAACATCAAGGAAACTTCTGGGGCTTGACAATCCTGGTTTCTCAAGACAACCCAGTTTCATGATCCAGGTAGGAGCCAGAACTAGACCCTAGAGCAGGGGCCCGTGAGCCCTCTGCAGGTGTACACAATATTTTGTATATGTGCATCCGATTATTTTTCTGAGGAGGGATCCATTGTTTTCCTGTGATTCTCAAAGGAATCAAAGGCCTCCAAAGAAGTCAAGAGCCATAGTCCTAGAGCATTACAGCTGAGAAAGAGAGGCCTTTCTGGGAAGTAGTTCCGCCTCCCATTTTACAAATGAGGAAGCTAAGGCCCAGAGAGGCACAACAGCTATCTCAAGGTCACACAGCACATTAGTGGCAGAGCTGAGCCTAGGTCACCATTCCTCTATCTCTCAGTTTTGTCCAGAGAGGGTGTGTGTGTGTGTGTGTGTTTACTGGACAGAGAGATTTTTAAAGAAAGGGGCTGGAATATTCTTTAATGAAATGGGCCCCCAACTCCCTGTGGAAAAATGTATTTTCTAGAACAGTGCTGTTCAGTAGAAATAGAACAGGAACCACAGGTATAACTTAAACATTTCTAGTAGTCCCACGGCAAGATAAAGAGACAGATGGTATTAATTTCAACAAAATATTTTAGTAAACCCAATATGTCCAAAATATTATCATTTCCACATGCGATCAGTATGATAATTACTGAGATGGGCACACCATTTTTCATCCTGAGTCCTCTCAAGGCCGTGCGTGTTTCACAGTTACACATCTCGGTTCAGACACCTGATATCTTTAGGAGCCCAGTAGCTGCGTGACTGGTGGTTGCCGTATTGGGGGCTGGTGTCTAAATTTTGTTTCTGCCCTCCCAGCACGTGGAGGGTGTGTATCCCTTCTCTGACCTCACGGTTCCTTCCAGGAGCAGGGTGGTGTCTCCAGTCCTGGACGTGATTGACTGGAAGACTTCACAGTATTACGCCTCGGAGGACCAGCAGCGAGGAGTGTTGGACTGGAAGCTGGACCTCCACTGGGAGCCTTTGCCGGAGCACGAGAGGAGGGCCCTCGCCTCCCCGGTCAGCCCCTTCAGGTGAGGCTCCCTCCCCAGCCGGCTTCGCCGCTGCCCAGGGGTGGCTGTTATTATCCTCACATTGCTTTACGAGTGGAGTCCGGCAAAGTTTCCAGACCCTGAAAGTGGAAAGCAGAAGCACCTTATCTGGGGTCTCAATCCGGCTCCGTCTCACCAGGAAACTCTGGAGCTGCTCAGGCCTCAGATGCTTTCTTGGTAAAAGGGAAGAATTCAGCTGGGTAAATGCTAAGACACTGGAAGTCTCAAAATATGTCCAGCTTTGTGGTTTGCTTCTCACGTGTTTGACTTTCAGACAAATATCCTATGTTTGACATAGGATACGTTATGTTTAACATCTGGTCGATGTTCTAGAGAGCTTCTGCTGTGTAACAAACCATCCAGACTTAAAGGTGTGGAAGAGCTTTTATTAAGAGCCTGGACTCTGGGTTGTGAATTCTGAAGGGAGCTCTGGTGTTGGCTGTTTGCTCCCCGGTGTCCGGGGCCTCAGCAGGATCAGACTAGACTGGCTGGAAATGACTCAACAGCTCGGGACAGGATTCCCCAGAGTCCAATGGTGGCCATCTCTGGGACCCAGTGGGAGCTTCTTCCCTGTTCTCTCCGTGAGATCCCTGCAGGCGGGTCCCTGGGGCTTCCTACACCCTGGCACTGGGTTCAGACAGCAAGGGTCCCAGAATAGCCAGGCAAAGCAAGCTGTAATCTCCTACCCAATTAAAAAAATAACGTATTGAGGCAAAATTCATATAATGTAAAGTGAACCATTTCTAAGTGAACAATTCAGTATATTCGTGATGCTGAGCAACCATTGCCTCTTTACAGTTCCAAAACATTTCCCTTTTTCTAAAGGCAAGTCCCTTACTTGGTGTCTCCCCAATCCACTAGCAATCCCCCCAATCCACTGTCCGTCTCCATAGATTCATCAGTTCTGGATATTTAATACCAAGGGACTCACACAGTAGGTGACCTTTTGTGTCTGGCTTCTCCCACTTATCGTGATGTTTCAGAGTATGTACCCCCTTTTATAAGCAAGTCTCAGAGGTCACCCGGGGTCACTTCCTCCACAGCCACAGGCCACCTAGGTTCCCAGGAGGGAGACGTGACCCTAAGTCGCAGTGGGGTCGATGTCACGTTGTAGCCAGAGCCCAAGGGACAAGGATTCTGCCGCTGCTGGCCTGCCCAGCACCAAGCAGTCACCCAAGCTGTTTCTGTGTGCCTAGTCTATGGACACAAAGTGAGGTATTAGTCACAAACAGGGCTTCCACGTGCCTACCCGAGAGTGTGGGACTCTAACAGCTGACCTAAGCCACCAAGCTTGGATATGCAAGAAATATTTTTTTATTTTCTACTAACTGAACTTAGGTAATTTTTCTCTTGATCCCTGTTTCCTAACAGCAGAAAACTTCTGGACAAATTAGACAGGTTCAGTGATAGCTTAGTCATCTCATCACTGAATCTGTCATCCGGGTGTGCCCACCCTTCTGTCCTTCTGGGTGGACTTTGGGCTCTGGGCTTCCAGGGGGACGTTGGTGGGAAGGAAGGGCTCCGCTTCAGGCTCTGGCGGTCCTGTGTCGGATTCACCATGATGCGTGCGCTTTCACTGGCTGTGGCTGCAGAGCGGGGCTGGCACGCGGGTCCCGCTGGCCCGCACCCTCCACATGGCACCTGCCGAGGTCCCACATCTTCTTCTGGCCCACACTGGCATGCTGATGGTCCGGGAGCCTCTAAGGAGCTGCACCTACCACCTGCCTCCCCGGGCACCACCTAGACCCTATCTCCTAGGGCCAAGGGCCATCAGGGTGGTCTGATCTCCCAGCACAGCCAGCTGGGAGGTGGGCCATGTGCCCTCTGCTCTCTGATCCCCAAACAACAAGCAAGGGATCCTCCTCCTCCAGGAATTGCCCTAAAGGTGTCAAGGTGGATACAAGGTCCTTCTCGGGGCTCTACCTGAATCTCTCCCCTCGGGCTCTCTCTTCTCTCCCCGGGCCTGAGGATCTTATCTAGTTTGGGCATAGAAAATCCTGGCTCTGTGAGGATGAGCCCTTATCTTAGGCCTAGCCTGCAGCTTTGCCGTTAGACTTGAAAACTCGGAGGCTGCTGTCTTTGTTCTTGGCTTTGGGGCCAAGTTGTAGTCCATAACAAAAACCACAGGTTGGGCGGCTTAACCAACATGAGATTTACTTTTCTCACATTGCTGGACCTCATTTAGCCTTAATTACTTCTTCAGAGGCCCCATCTCCAAATACAATACACTGCGAGTTAGGGCTTTGACATGTGAATTTGGGAGGGACACAGACATTCAGTCTGAAACCGGCCCATACCAACCTTAGGCCTTGTATCCCCAGTGGGGAAGGGTCATGGTACTGAGATGCAGGTGTAAGGGGTGGGGTGCGGAACCAGCTATGTTTTACCTCCTTCCACCATAGGTGTGCGTCCTGAAAGCACAGGGAGCTAATTCTATCTGACTTCATTACTGGCCCGTCAGCGTCTTCTGAGCCCGTTTCACACCAGACACTCTATTGAGCGCTGTGAACCCAAAGAATCGAAAGAGAAGTTTCTAGACCTCTCTGAGTTATGGTGTGGGAGGATGGCAGATCTCAGCATTATGAGGAGCGCTGGATAGCCGGGTCCACAGAAAGTTAAGAGAGAGGCCTGCTTGAGGGAGCAATTTAATCTGCTCCAGCCAAACCGAAGGGATTCCATTCAAGAGAAGAGACTTCTCAGATGATCTTTGCCCAACGTGAGACAAAGGCTCCTTGACTCCAGGCACCAGTCCTCTCTGGAACCTTCTTTTAGGCCTCAGGGTCTCTCTGATGCCCAAGGTCACTGTAGTCACCTTGACCCACCCAGTTTGACCTACCATTGGCCAAAGATGGCGCCTCTCCTGTTCCAGCCAAGGAGGATCCAGTCACCTTTGCCCGGGGGGGCTACTCCTTCCCTGAGACCCAGCTGCTACCTGGCCCCTGTGGAGGCCTCAGGCTCCCTGTGTGGGGCATGGGGCCCAGATCTCTTCTCACACACATTCATACGTTTCTAACTGTGTCTCCCCCACCTTGGATACTCTGACTTCACGGCCTCTCTCATCAGTCTGGTGAGAGAGAGAGCATGAAAGTGGAATTAGGATGAGGTTGGGTACAGGTTATATACAGATGCCAAGAAACTTCCAGAAAGGATACCATCATCTGTACATTTGCAGATGGTAGTATTAAGTGATATTTATTGAACATGTGCTTAGTTAATGCTATAAACATGTTATACATATCAGCTGGCTCAGTGGTAAAGAACCTGCCTGCCAACGCAGGGGGCGCAAGAGACACAGGTTGGATCCCTGGGTCATGAAGATCCCCTGGAGGAGGGCATGGCAACCCACTCATTTTCGTGCCTGGAGAATCCCAAGGACAGAGGAGCCTGGTGGGCTTCAGTCCATAGGGTCACACAGAGTCCGACACGACTGAAGTGACTTAGCACGCACATGATTCTGTGAAGCAGTTACTGTTACTAACTACTATTATTAGTCCCATTTCCCACATGTGAAAATGGAGGTACACAGAGATTAAATTAGAGATGAGCCCTCCAGAGGTTGCCCAGGTGCATGAAGTTGTTAAGTGGTGGATCCAAGCTTAAACTTGGAGGCCAGCCTCCTGCCACCGTGCTCTTCATGGCTCTGCTCCGCTGTGTCTTAAAGTCAAGTTTTAAATACAATCTATCATTGCCAGGTATATAAAGGCTATACAGATACCCGCGTCAGCTCAGGACAGGGCTTGCTGCCAAAGGCATCATGAAAAAGCACTTGAGTTTGAGATCTTTGGGTTTTGGCAAGCAGATGTACTTCCATGACATTTCTTTTAGTCCCCCAAAACTCATTATGAAGCAACGTTATTGTCCCCAATTAAAGGTGATGAAATTCAGCCCAGAGTGGTCATCTGTCTCATCCAAGATCTTACAAATTGTAAGTGGTAAAACTGGAAATAATTACACTACTGGTTTTTAGTGTGGTATAATTTTGTGTTTTTAATAGCCCAAACGTCAGTAGTTTTATTCGTGTAAAACTATTGTCTTAGTAATTAAGAAACTGTGAACTCTGAGTCATCCACTCCTGAGGCATACCCAGCGTTTGGCCATATTGAAATGTGTACTCTTTTGAATGAGGAGATTCTAATCCCGAAGCCTCTGGCTCTGTCCTCCTCATGCAAACTCTTCTACAGGATGTTGCTGTCGTCTTAATTCCCTCTCTCAGGGATTCCAGCTTTCTGTGTTTTTAAGAAACGTGCATTTCCCCCAGAGCACTTGGGGACTTTTCTATTCCAGATTCCCTGTGGCCTTCGTCTTAGGGGGTGTGAGGTCGTGAAGCAGATAAGAGTGTGAGGTCAAGAGTGAGGGCGGGAAGAGGCCTGCTGGCCGCTTTGGTCCAGGCCTGGTGCTGCTGGCCTCAGGGCATCTTATTTTAACCAAGGTCTTCTTCCCAAAGACCTCACCAGAGAGGGGCCCCTCCCTGAAGAAGCAGAGTCCCAGGATGGGGTATAAAAGGTCCAGGTGGCCGGAGCTCTCGTTTCATGCAACCCCGGGACTTGTGACATGTTCGCTCGGCTCCAGCCTTGAGGTCTGACTGAGGCCTGATCCCACTCTCTGGGCCCCTGCAACACCCCGACCTGCCGTCCGCACCCCCAGGCGCTCCGGGTTCTGAACTGCGGTCTGTTCCCACCCTCTCTTCCCAGGAGCCCCGTGGTGCCTGGCGGGGTGGTGGCCGTGGACCGACATTACTTCCAGAACACCGGAGCGTACGACCCGCTCCTGTCACTGCAGGGAGGTGGAAACCTCGAGCTGTCTCTCAAGGTACGTCCTGGGCCACGGGAGGCCCGGGAGGTTCTCTGGAGCCGTGGGTAGGGTCACAGCTTGGAGGTCAAGGATGCTGCTTCAGACAAACACAGAGTCCTCATCGGGGGGCGTCCCACCTGCTTTCTCCGCCTCTGTCCTCTCTCTTGACTTCGCCACAGCCTCCCTCCTGAGCCCACTTGTCGAGCCTGCTCATAGGAAAGGGTGTGTCTTCAGTCGTCTCCGCCTGATGCAAAGCTTCCTGGATGTCCTCCGAGGCCAGTGCGCTTAGCACCTGGAGAATTTTCACTGTTGCCCGCTGGCCAAAGCAAATACCAGACAGTTCTGTGTGCTCAGTTTGATCCAGACAACATAATGGGACTTCCCTTGTAGCTCAGTTGGTAAAGAATCCGCCTACAATGCAGGAGACCTGGGTTCGATTCCTGGGTTGGGAAGATCCCCTGGAGAAGGAAATGGCCACTCACTCCAGTATTCTTGCCTGGAGAATCCCATGGACTATAGCCTGCCAGGCTCCTTTGTCCATGGGGTCACAAGAGTCAGACACAACTTAGCAATTAAACAACTTAAAAAGTCAATAAGTTTTTGTCCAAACAGCGTAGCCCCACTGTGCACCACACAATTTCTCAAGCCTTGGATCAGATCAGACCCTTCACTTTCATTTCCTCATTGATTTTTAGCCTGATTTTTCACCACAGCAACCCCTGAAAACCCAACCCAGCGAAGACATACAGCATTGCAAGTACAGCAATCTGAGGCTGAAATCAGTTTGCAGAACATCCAACAGGTGTCACTACGTTTCTCCTGAACGTTGAAAACAGCCCACTCAGCCATCTGAGTTTGCTCTGGCACCCTGGGGCGCCTTGGCACACAGTTTGGAAAGCCCGTGGTTTGGCTTCTTGGTGTCTTTAGGTCCTGCCTATCCTAGGCAGGTTTTCGCTTTCCTCTTTATCCCCAAGTAGGGAATAAGAGACTTCCTGTCAGATGAACTCCAGGCACTTGGGGGTAGGAGTGAGTGGAGAGCAGGGAAACTCCCAGAAGCAGGAAGGACTGAGGAGAGCTTGCTTCGATCTCCACACGAATGAATGGCTTCTGGTAACTTTGCAGCAGGAGACGTCACGAGCTTTTAGAGATTCCCTGGCCACTAGGGGTACTCTCTCCCTCCAGGAAGCAGCCTTGGGAGAGTCCAGGTGTTAACAGCACGCATGCATCCTCCAACTGCTGAATCTGGGCACGTGTTTCAGGAGCAGGGCAGGGACGTTCAGGCAGCTTCAGGGGTTCAGTTCAGTCGCTCAGTCATGTCCGACTCTCTGCGACCCCATGAACCGCAGCATACCAGGCCGCCCTGTCCATCACCAACTCCAGGAGTTGACTCAAACTCATGCCCATCGAGTCGGTGATGCCATCCAACCATCTCATCCTCTGTCCTCCCCTTCTCCTCCTGCTTTCAATCTTTCCCAGCATCAGGGTCTTTTCCAATTAGTCAGTTCTTCGCATCAGGTGGCCAAAGTATTGGAGTTTCAGCTTCAGCATCAGTCCTTCCAAGGAATATTCAGGACTGATTTCCTTTAGGATGGACTGGTTGGATCTCCTTGCAGTCCAAGGAACAACACCACAGTTCAAAAGTATCAATTCTTCGTGCTCAGCCTTCTTCATAGTCCAACTCTCACATCCATAAATGACTACTGGAAAAACCGTAGCCTTGACTAGATGGACCTTTGCTGGCAAAGTAATGTCTCTTTTTTAATGTGCTGTCTAGATTGATCATAGCTTTCCTTCCAAGGAGCAGGTGCCTTTTAATTTCATGGCTGCAGTCCCCATCGACAGGGATTTTTGGAGCCAAAAAAAAATAAAGTCTGCCACTGTTTCCACTGTCTCCCATCATTGCCAGGGTGTGGCCCCTCAACCCACAGATCCCAGCCAGGACCACTGCCCTCATTCTCCCCCCCTCGCCCCTTCCCCCCCTGCAAAGAACTCTCAGATCAGGAAGCTCTGTTCCATCCTGAGAACTAGCGTCACTTTGCGCTCGTGAGGTTGTGGGCCTTTTTCCAGCCCCTCCCAGGGTCCCTCGCGTCCCACATCCCTGGAGAGGAGCACAGAGATGTGCGTTTTCTCCTTTCCTGGCAGACCTGGCTCTGTGGGGGCTCTGTGGAAATCCTGCCCTGCTCCCGAGTGGGGCACCTCTACCAAAATGAAGATGCCCACTCCCAGCTTGAGCGGGAGGCCGCCCTGCAGAACAAGATCCGCATCGCTGAGACCTGGCTGGACTCCTTCAAAGAAACCTTCTACAAGCACAGTCCAGAGGCCTTGTCCCTGAGCAAGGTAAGGGGGGAGCCCAGCAGAGGCTTCTGTGCCCACCCAGGACCCCTTCCCCAGCTGGAGGCTGGGCCAGAAGCACCGCCCCTCCACCTTGAAGGGCAAATACAAGCTTCCAGCTGGTACTTCCACCCTCTCAAGGGGCTCCCCCTCCCGGTGGGGTTGTTCTCTGTCTCTCCCAGCCTCTCGGCGGGGAGGTGGGGGGCTGTGGCGGGGGGAGCAGTGAGAGGGGGAAGCAGTCACAGCTGGCCCTGGACTTGAATCCCCAGGTGTCTGTGGGGAAGGGTCTGTCATCACATCTAAGGCTGCGGCCGTTCATCCTGGGTCCAGAGGAAAGACTGGGTGGGGAGTAATTGTTGGGATGGGTCCCCGAGGGCCCTTTTGCCCCAGGGAAAGTGCTCGGGGCTATGCAATTACCCCAAGACGTGAAACAAACAGAAGCATGGAAGTAAACGTATAGGACCTCCCCGCAAAGGCCCAGAAAAACAAACCTTTCAAACATTTGATTAAATGTCCACAAACGGCATTTTCAACTGGCCCACCAGCATTCGGCCCAATTCTGCTGGCAGGACACGTGGATGCTGTTTGGCGCGGGACGCGGCCCTCGGTGACTAGCGCTGTCCGCCTCCCTCAGCTCCCTCCCAGACCCCGGTGAGCTCTGATGTAAAGCCGCTGCCTGTGTCTCCCCACTCCCCAGGCTGGGAAGCCGGACTGCACGGAGCGCCAGCAGCTGCAGAGAAGGCTGGGCTGCCGGACCTTCCACTGGTTTCTGGCCAACGTCTACCCCGAGCTGTACCCACTGGAACAAAGGCCCAGGTTCTCCGGAAAGGCAAGGCATGAGAAAGACAAAGAGCAGAGGAGGAGGAAAGGGGGCTGAGCGGCTTCCCAGCCAGGGCCTGGGTTCAGAGGCTCGCCCCCCACCCCGGGCACCCAGGCCGGGCCCAGCGGGACCTCCCTGCGGGGCATGGCTGGGCTGTGCCGTAACCCGCCGCAGGGCCCCTCACCCTGGGGTGCGTCCTCGTCCTTCAGGAGGCCCGGCCCTTGGGGTCGCTGGCTTGAGCTTGACCTCCCTCGCTTCTGGGGCCCGCCCGTGGGCCTTGAGCATCACTGCAGAGAGTGAAGGAGGGGGATGCGGCCGACAGAGGGCGTCTTTGTGCGGAGGGTGGGATTCACCCCCGTGTGTCTGCTTACAGCTCCACAACACTGGACTGGGCTTCTGCGCAGACTGCGCGGCGGAAGAGGCGGCCCCGGGCTGTGCCGTGACGCTGGTCCCTTGCAGGGACGGTGAGCCGCAGCAGGTGGGTGGCCAGCGCTCCCAGACCCCCAGGGCGTCTTTGCCGGGATGCCCCTCTCTTCCTCTGGGGGCCTCTCCTTTCCCGGGTCCCGCGTCCTTGTCTGTGCCTGGGGCCCCACTCTTGTGACCCGCACCCCAACCTGTCCCCAGCCCCTAGCCCAGATGTGGAGCCGTCAGAGAAGGAACCTCTGAGCTCAAGGAAAAGGGTCGGGCTGTCTAGCCAGTGCATTCGGCTGACAGATAAGGAAACGGAGGGTTGGAGGGCGGCTAGCCCAGGGGCGACCAAGGCAGATGTCTCCAGACTCCCTTTGGGTAAGGGGCAGTGGGCACAAGGAGGTGCGCAGCGGCTGTTCTCACTGAGGAGCGCCTGCCCCGGCCACAGGCGTGTCTCTTGTCTTGTGTGGAAGTGGACCCAGTATCACGAGATCATCCAAAGCCATAAAAGACGCTGGACATCCACAGTTCATGGGAAAGACTCCCATTTAAAAAAAAAAAAATTGTTTACTTACTGGCCAAGCCTCACGGTATGCAGGATCTTACTTCCCCAACTAGGGATCAAACCCATGCCCCTACAGGGGAAGTGTGGAATCCCCACCTCTGCCCTGCTAGGGAATTTCCTCTTTTTCTTTTTCTTGGAGTGTAGTTGATCTACAATGTTGTCTTAGCTTCTGGTGTATAGCAAAGGGATTCAGTTCTACATATATACGTATTTATATTCTTTTTTGGATTCTTTCCTGTTGTAGCTTATTACAGGATATTGACTATAGCTCCCTGTGCTATACAGTAGGGCCTTGCTGTTTATCTATTTTATATATAGTAGTTTGTGTCTGCTAATCCCAAACTCCTAATTTATCTGTTCCCCCCTACCTTTTTCCCTTTGGTAACCATAAGTTTGTCTTCTCTGAATGTGGGTCTGTTCCTGTTTTGTAAACATACTAAATGAAATAAGTCAGACAGAGAAAGACAAATATCTTAAGATATCTCTTATGTGTGAAATCTAAAAGGTGATGCAAATGAACTTATTTACAAAATGAAAAAGTTCATCATTTAAATTAAAAATATAATTGGAGATCAAAGAAAACTTATGTGCAGGCAAATTCCCACCAGGGCACCTTTTTGAAACCAGTTCAAGACCAGTTCAAGACCATTAGCCAACTAGAACCAGAGACGGGGACAGTGGGTGACCAAGAAGGGTCTATAGGCACAGAAGCCCCGAGGAAGTGAGGAGACCTCAGAAAACAGCCCCCATTTACAGCAGTGCATCAAACCTGTGACTTGTGACTGTGTTCCTGAGACTCCAGGCTGCTGGCGCTGAGTCCCGCCTCTGGAGGCCAAGACTTTCAGGCCAGAGGGGGCTCTTAGGGCAATACAAGAGCCGTGTGTGTGTGTGTGTGTGTGTGTGTGTGTGTGTGTGTGTGTGTGTGTGTGTGTGTGTGTGTG
>NW_024070186.1:4133517-4254720 GCF_014754425.2 Oryx dammah | reverse complement strand
GTGTGTGTGTGTGTGTGTGTGTGTGTGTGTGTGTGTGTGTGTGTGTGGTGGGAGAAAGGGCTGGATTTGGGCAGACAGCCTCGTGGCCTCAGCAGCCCCCGCCCCACTTGCCGGAGGAGAGGTCACCCAGCTGGCTGCAGGCCTCAGAGCAGCGGCTTCACTCAGAGCATGTGGTCTGTGAAACTCCTTCCTCGGGGAGAAGGGCTTGCACTCCACAGTCAGAAGGGAGGCAGAGGGTGGAAACGCCCCTGGGGAAGGGAGGGGAACAGCTCTGCTGGGGCGGGTCCGCTGGAGACCATCCTTCCTGGGGGCTCCCTCTGCAGCGGGGCTGGACCCCGGGGTAGCCGGAAGGGCGGGCCGCCCCAGGACAACAGAAGCTTGTGACTTGCTCCTGCTGCTGCGGCTGCCAAGTTGCTCAGTTGTGTCTGACTCTGTGACCCCGTGGGCAGCAGCCCCCCAGGCTCCTCTGTCCCTGGGATTCTCTAGGCAAGAGTCCTAGAGTGGGCTGCCATTTCCTTCTCCAGCTTATGTCCCGAGGGGTGGCCAAAGGGGGATGATGAACACCACCGGCAGGCTCTCTCCCGCAGGGGGAGGGTCTCCTTGACCCTGAGGTCCTGCACGTGGGCGCACGCGGCCGGCAGGACGGACTAGGGGACCCTCAACGAGTGAGGGGAGGTTAGAGGCGGAGGGTGCTTCCAGCATCCTGTGGGCTCCTGGCTTATCGTGTGAGGGCGTTTCTTCTCTTCAAATTCCCATCACACAAATACTTGCCCAGGTAATGGGGCGCCCCTGTGACTCTGGCCAAGGGTTGGTGGGTTCACTTCTTTTCACAGCTTGGATGATAACCTAGAAAGTCTGACCCGCCCCCAAGTCTCTGCTTTTAGTCTGTGATGGGGCTGTTGCATTAAGCTCTTCTACCCCAAAGGCCTCTATTAAAAGCGAACAACAAAGTGTGAGTTCCTGGAGATACTGGTGGAACGAGTCAGATAAGCCCCGAGAGCCTGGGGCCAAAAGAAGAAAACGCTTTGGAGGGTCCAGCCCTGCAGGCAGGACCAGCGAGGCTCTGGGACCCCAGGCGAAGGCCCTGCGCCTGCAGGACTTGTCGGGAAGCAGGCAATCAGGATCCCTTTGTCCCCTTCTGGTTTTACTGTCTAGCAGTGTTCTAGAACACACCAATGGGCACTCACTCCTGGCCCAGAGGACAGAGAGAAAGCAGTAGGTGAGGAGGCCTTATGACGGTGGAAGCGCCTCACCTTATGGCTGTGTGATGTCAGGCAGGCTTCTTAACCTCTCTGAGTCTTGGTTTCCTCATCTGCAAGTAGGGATAATGGTCTCCCTCATGCAAGAGGAATGTTAGGTTTTGGAGTTAAGATTCTTGGGCTTCCCTTGTAGCTCAGTCGGTAAAGAATCTGCCCGCAGTGCAGGAGTCCTGGGTTCAATTCCTGGGAAGAGTCCCCTGGAGAAGGAAATGGCTACCCACTCCAGTATTCTTGCCTGGAGAATCCCATGGACAGAGGAGCCTGGTAGGTTCCCAGTCCCTGGGGTCTCAAGAATCAGACACAACTTAGTGACTAAACCACCACCAAGATTCTTGGTGGGGAGGTGGGGATTAGCAACCACTTCTGTATCCAGAAAAACTGTGAACTAGCTAAGCTGAATCCACCATATGCTGTATTAAGAATAAGAAGGAACACACTCTTTTATGTATAAGGAACTAAGTTCATAGCAAAGAGAAATCTCCAGGGACCGTCACAAAACACAGGGCATCCTTCCTGGCTTCACCTGAAAGGGAAAGTGAGAGTTTCTCAGTCCTGTCTGGCTCGTGGCGACCCTGTGGACTATGCAGTCCATGGAATTCTCCAGGCCAGAAGACTGGAGTGGGTAGCCTTTCCCTTCTCCAGCGGATCTTCCCAAGCTGGGAATTGAACCGGGATCTTCTGCATTGCAGGCGGATTCTTTACCAGCTAAGCTATGCGGGAAGCCCGATGGCTTCGCCTATGTTGCAGTAAATAGAATAAGGGAGGAGACTGTCAGGATGTATAAAGGTGAGTGGCACGGTAACTGGAGTGAAGTGGTGTCAGAGGTCAGGGCTAGTCCAGCATGGTATCTGTGGACCTGACTATGAGACGGGGCCTTGCTGACTCGGGCGGAATCTGAAGCTTGCCCCCAGACCTCGGCCCTGTTGCGGTGAGCTCTCCTCCCCTCATCCAGCTTTGGACAGGGTCTCCTTCTAGCAGTGCTAACGGCCGTTCCCCTGTCCCAGCGCCTGGAGCACACGGGCCGGAGCGCCATCCGCTACGGCGGCCCAGGGCACCTGTGCTTTGACGTCAGGCGAGAGCAGGTGATTCTCCAGAACTGCACCGAGGGGGGCCCTGCCATCCACCAGCAGCGCTGGGACCACCAGGAGGTGAGTGACCCACCCAGGAGGAGCTCACGGGGCCTCTGGCGGGCACGTGTCTGGCTCTTCCGAGAGGTCAAGTGTTACCCCACAAGCCTGTGTCCCTGAGCTGAACTTAGTAGCTTGGCACTAAGGCCTCGGGGGGGCGGTGAAGCCGACCTTGCAGCCGAGTTATCCGCCGGCATCCAGAAAGGTGCTAATTTCCCAGGTCTCTGTGTCGCTCAGTCTTCATGCACTGGAAAGAGGAGACCCCCTAGCTGTAAAGTTTATCAGCTTTAGGCCTCGAGTAGGACTGTGGGGCGCGTTACAGACGCTGCCAAACCCTGCTGGTGGTGTGCTTTTAGGAGCAGAGGAAAGGCCCACCTCCTGTTCCACAATCACATAGATGGTGGTGCAGATCGTACTTTCTTCCTTTGCTAATTTCGTGCTGAGCATTTCATCATGTTCATAAGACTTTAATTCCCGTTACCCCAGAAAGAGGCTCTAGCTCCTTTCCAGAGGTCAGCATCCAATAAAGAGGAAATAGGAGGAGCGTAAGTATTTAGGCAGAGTGAGCAGATTAAGGGTTGGAAGGAGACAGTATTAACAACTGGCTAGTCGTTTTTCCTTCACCTCAAATCCCTTCTGACGTGAGCTAGGGTGTAAGTACACGAAAAAACAAATTAATACACACATCTTTTAAAAATGTCTTATCTTCCCCTTTTGCTTGGAAATAAGGGAGGTTAAATAACTAATCAGAACTCCATACATTACTGCTCTTAGAGCAGGCTGTGAAAGAGGAAAATCATTTAGTCTAAGACTTAAGCTGAACTCACGAGAAATGTTGAGAACGAAGCTCTTGGGGCTCTGGCGACAAGTGAACCCAAGGCTCAGGGGGCCCACACATGCTCAAAGAATTCTTGGAAACCAAGTTAAGGCCCTTTATGAATGTAAAGGGTCATTCTAAGCAAGGCCTATGGATAAAATAGATTTAGAAACAGCATTTAAGCATAATGTGTGAAAGATTAGTGACTAAGATATACCCAGCATCTTTCAGGCATTAAAAAGTAAGACTTTAAAAAAGTATTCTCATCCAGTCATAAAAAGAAATGAAGTACTGTTCATAGCAACACTATTCACAATAGTCAAGAGGCAGAGGCGGAAGCAACCCAAGAATCCAATGATTGATGAATAAATATACAAAATATGCTATGTACATACAATGGAATATTATTGCATCTTAAGGGAGAAGGAAATCCTGTCTTTTGTTTCAACATGGATGAAACTTGAAGACATTATTCTAAGTGAAATAAGCCGGTCACAAAAAGGCAAATACTATATGATTACACTTAATATGAGGTGTATGGAGAAGTCAGATTCATACAAACAGAAAACAGAATGGTAGTTACCTAGCCCAAGAGGAAGCAGGGAAAGGGAAGCTGTCATTTAATGGGTATTGAGTTTCTGTTTTGGAAGAAGAAAACGTTCTGGAGATCTGTCTCATCACAATGTGAATCTACTTAACAAGAATACATTTCACACTTGGGAAGTTTTATGTTACATATTGTTGTTGTCATTGTTTAGTTGCAAAGTTGTGTCTGACTCTTTTGCAGCCCTATGGACCGTAGCCCACCAGGCTCCTCCGTCCATGGGATTTCCCAGGCAAGGACACTGAACTGGGTTGCCATGTCCTTCTCCAGGGCATCTTCCTGACCCAGGGAACCAACCTGTGTTTGCTGCTTGGCAGGTGGATTCTTTACCACTGAGCCACCTGGGAAACTTAGGGCTACATAAATTATATTACAAAGTAGCCAAAATACTCCCATTCCCTATCAGGCCAGTTGACAACACTTTTATCATTCTCTTAATGACTAGCACAAATTTTCGGTACTTCTTTCTCTGCTGACTGATTGTGAGGGTCCGACTGATTTTCTTTGTTTCTTTATTTTTTTTTCCTTTTCTTCTCTCCTTTCAGAATGGAATGATTGTTCACATTCTCTCTGGGAAATGCATGGAAGCTCTGGTGCAGGAAAACAATAAAGATCTGTATTTGCGTGAGTGTGATGGAAAAGCCAGCCAGCTGTGGCGATTTGACAACGTCAGCACCGGGGGTGAACGGTGAACGCCACCCTCAGAAGGAACACAGAAGCGTGGCCATCGCAGTCCAGCCCAAGCGAACTGCAGGAGCGCGTGCCTTTCATGCAGCAGGCCCTTGAGGTGTGTGCGGTGGCAAGAGCAGAGACGCAGCTCCATGAATGAATACGGAAAGTCTTTTCTTCCTGCCTTTCTTTCACAGGCCACTGTCTGTTTTAGACAAAAAATATGGACCCATTGTCTCATTGCCTTCATCACTGGTAGATGATCATAGCATGGTACAGAAGATTCTTGGTTTTTTTTTTTTACCCCCAACTGAGCAGTATACAATTCCTTTTATCTCTGACTGAGGAAAGAAGGGGCTTCTCTGGTGGCTCAGCAGTAAAGGACCCACCTGCCATGCAGGAGACCTGGGTTCCATCCCTGGGTCAGGAAGATCCCCTGGAGAAGGAAATAGCAACCCACTCCAGTATTCTTGCCTGGAAAATTCCATGGCCAGGGGAGCCTGGCAGGCTGCAGTCCATGAGGTCGTACAGAGTTGGACACGACTGAGCAACAACAAAGGAAAGAGGCCTGGCAACATCTTCAGGATACAAAATTCCTACTGATCAGTTTATTCTAAACTGCCTTACCTTGGACTGTCTGTGTTGACAACCGTAAAAATTAAAGAGTGAAGAAGGTACAAAGTTCTGACATCCAAAACTTGAATAAGTTTATGAAGACAAATTTCATGTTCATTGGTTGAACCATAGCTCAGATGAAGGAAGCAAGCTACTCAGACAAAACAGGGTTACAGAGGCTTCTGCCCAGTTTTCAGCTCAGCCTAGCAGCTGCAAAGAGTCAGTAGACCTGGAATAAGATGTTTTCATGTTAATGAGAATGTTCTCGGGACTTTCTACCTCCATTCACCCTTGCCCTCACTGTTCTCTGGCTTGATTAACTATAATCAGATTCTCATGCAATACACTTCTCTATAGTCATTGGTGTTGGGTCAGCTTAGACTGAACACTCCCACTAAAAAGAAGTGTGTACAGTTGAGAAACTCCTGATGTTCTGTTACCAAGTTTGCGTTGACTGGATCAGAACAAGCAACTTTTGCAAAGAGGCAAATCTCCCTGGGAGGGAAATGCCAGCATCTGAGTAAAAATTCCTTTGAGAGGAACTAGAGTGGGGTGTTGATGTCCATGACGTTGAAAGGGCTGGGTCTGAGCCCCCAGGAAATGTCTGGCTACCCCCAAAGGGGCCCACATCTGAACATTCAGCCATAGGAAGAACACATCTTCCTCAGGGCAGAGTCCATGCTGGCGAAAGCCGGATGTCTCTCATGCTGTGACTTGGCCCTTCTAGATGGGACTTAAGGGTTGTTGAGTGGGGTTGGTTCTGCGATTAAGAAGAAATGGTGCCCATTTCTCTTCCAGATGGAGCTCCCTCTTCACATGGCCAGAGAACTCCCCTCAAAGAGGCTCATCTCCTCTGGGCTGTCTCGGGATACAGATAACAAACACTGAGTTTCAGATAACAAACACTGAGTTTCAGATAACAAACACTGAGTTTCAGGTAACAAACACTGAGCAGGAAGTGAGGGCTTCCAAAAAATATCCATCATAACTATGCATCTCTTCTCCACCTGTTGAAGTTAATGGCATGCTGTATTTTTCCTTCCTCAGAATACACTCTAGACTTGGGCAAAGAGCCACTGGCCACATGTGGCTATCTATACATAAATTCATTAAAATTAAAGAAAATTTAGGCTCAGTTCCTCAGTAGTACTGGCCACATTTCAAGGACTCAAGAGCCACTGTGTGGGAGAGTACAAATAATAGCACATTCTATCATGAAAACAGGCCTATTGGATAGCACTGATCTAGACAGATTCATCATCCCATGGAAAGAAGAGATTCAGCCACCATCTTCTTTCAGACTTGTTTATGTTCAACACAAATTCTCCTATATCCTGAGGCTGAGACAGAGCTAAAAATTCTCAGATGACAACCTCGGGAAGGGTGTTAATCATTAAAAAATAAAAGCTAAACTAGACTTCTGTTTTAAAAAATGAACATTGGTATTGGCATTGTTTGGTATTTAAAGTTGATGGAATAAATTAATATAATTAAATGAAAGGCTGAATTGAATTGTATAAGTTGTACTTGACGGTAATTTACAAAAGGACCCAGATGGCTTATTGCTTAATTGGTTGAACAAAGTAAGAATGTGGTGTTTCTTGCTTCCTTAACCATCCCCATGATTTATTACTTTATTACAGAAATGGCTGTCAACTCAGTCCCTGGCTGGTTCTTAAAGACCCTTAATTTAAACAAAACAGATGCCTCTACTTAATTCTCAAAGAAATTCAACCTTCTCCTCATCATAGAGTAATAGTATTCAAATCCTCTCCTCTATAGACTCAGTTCTGATTTTATCTACAGTGATCAATTTAAAAGTGGAGAAACCTGGCAGTCAGAAGATTTGATTCCCAAGAGTTTCACTCATCCATCTGAATGTTGTAAGACTTTATTGTTTGGGTTTTAAGACTGAATTCACCATCATTAGTAAGCAATGATCTAGGCAGATTCATCATCCCATGGAAAGAAGAGATTCAGCCACCATCGTCTTCTTTCAGACTTGTTTATGTTCAACACAAATTCTCCTAATATCCTGAGGCTGTCCCGCTGTGGGAACAGAGAGTTTTCAGCCAACAATGTTAGAGTCCAACACTCTTTGTGCTATTTCACAACGAAAGCAGATGTCATCCCTAGAGGGGCCCTGATCTATTTCCTCTTTGGTCTCAATGCATTAATCCCACTGGCCAACTTAGAATCACAACTCCCAAGAACATCAGAAAGTCCCCCAGGCCAGAGCTGATCGTGTGTCAGTCACTATGCCAGAATTTGACATCATTGGAGGTCACTTTATCGTGCTCACCTCAAGGGGAGCCTTCTTGGGCACCAAACGACCTGTGACCAGTCACTAAACCTGGACACTGCGTGGGCTGCTTGATGGGCACAGCCCTCCATATTGTGGATGCTGTTTATGCTTGTTCTGTAAAGGATCTGTTAGAAATGCAGCTTGTTGGGCCAAAGCCCAGAGCGCCTACACGTCCTGCCCTGATTCTTCAGACACTTGGATTTGTGCATATTATGTTGAGCACAATAACCAAGGAGGTGATATTTCCAGGATTCTAGAACCCTCTGCTATTTCTGTCTTAATTATATTCCAATCTCCAATGTTTCTGCAATCTCCTGGTGGCTCAGATGGTAAAGCATCTGCCTACAACGTGGAAGACCCAGGTTCCATCCCTGGGTCAGGAGGATCCCCTGGAGAAGGAAATGGCAACCCACTCTAAAACTCTTGCCTGGAAAATCCTATGTATGGAGGAGCCTGGAGGGCTGCATCCACAGGGCTGCAAAGAGTCGGACACAACTGAGCAACTTCACTTTACGTCAATGTTTCTGCAGTTTCAACCTCCTCTTCTGTGAAACGTGCTCTTTAAATAGGGAAGTGTGTCCTTAGCATGGGTTTAATATTGTGAGGATCTTTGCTGATGTGGTAGACCTTTGCACAGGTCTGGGATGTTGATATTTTCTCATCACCAAAGTCTCTATGTTATACCAATAAGCTATGCTCTCATGACATCAAAGCAGGTGACCTGACTCTTTCTGGGTTAAGAACAGAGTCGGCGTGGTTACTTCACTCCCAGTGATAGTTTACAAGCTCAGCCCAAACAGATCAGCATCATGTTTGAAAATTGTTATTGTTGTTGTTCAGCTGCTAAATCGTGTCCAACTCTTTGTGACCCCATGGACTGCAGCACACCAGGCCCCTCTGTCCTCCACTATCTCCCAGAGCTTGCTCAAACTCATGTCCATCGAGTCAGTGATGCTATCCAACCACTTCATCCTCTGTCATCCCCTTCTCCTCCTGCCTTCAATCTTTCCCTGCATTGGGGTCTTTTCCAATGAGTCAGCTCTTCACATCAGGTGGCCAAAGTACTGGAGCTTCAGCTTCAGCATCAGTCCTTCCAATGAATATTCAGGACTGATTTCTTCCAGGACAGACTGGTTGGATCTCCTTGCAGTCCAAGGGACTCTCAAGAGTCTTCTCCAGCACCACAGTTCAAAAGCATCAGTTCTTTGGTGCCCAGCCTTCTTTATGGCCCATCCCTCATATTTGTACATGATTACTAGGAAAACCATAGCTTTGACTGTACAGATCTTGTTGGGAAAGTAATGTCTCTGCTTCTTAATACGCTGTCTAGGCTTGTCATAGTTCTTTTTTCAAGGAGCAAGCATCTTTTAATTTCATGGCTGCACTCACCATTTGCAGTGATTTTGGAGCCCAAGAAAATAAAGTCTGACATCACTTCCACTTTTACCCCTTCCATTTGCCATAAAGTGATGGGACTGGAAGCCACGATCCTAGCTTCTTTTATTGTTGAGTTTCAAGCCAGCTTTTTCACTCCCCTCTTTCACCCTCATCAAGAGGCTCTAACGTTCCTCTTCACTTTCTGCCCTTAGAGGAGTTGAAAATTTCTGAACCATACAGCTAACTCACAGTCAAGTGATATTCCAGAACCCTTGACAAACGCTAAATGAAGATGACAGGGCCAATTCTACTGCAGCTTGGACTTACAAAAGCTTCGTAACTTTACAGTAAAATGTGACCAGCGGGTGGGGCACCTTTACTTCACTGGGCGGCCTTCTTGATGGCACTGTTGACCCTTCTCCTCTAGGAAGTGGCCAAGGGTGGCGATGCTTAATGCTTCACTTAAGGCCCAGAAGAGCCTGGAAAGCTGTTTTCAAGCCATGACTAGTGCAGAGGCACCTGTGACCCTGCTCAGGGGGTGGAGAAGTGTCTGTTATGGGGGAGGCGGGCGGCTGTTGGGTCGCCCACCCCACACGTTCCCCAAGTTTAGCCACGTGGCCACACTGGGAGCCACCTGCTGCCTCTACAGGAGTCCACCCCCGACTGATGGCAGGAGGACACTTGACCTAATTGGGTCAGTCAGCACATTCACCAATGATTTTCCACTGAGACTAAGAAATTAGTCTCCCTGGGAGAGACATAAGAGACAAGGTAAGACTCTACGAAAGTGATAGTGACGTCACTCAGTTGCCTCCGCCTCTTAGCGACCCCATGGACTGTAGCCTACCAGGCTCCTCCGTCCATGGGATTTTCCAGGCAAGAGTACTGGAGTGGGGTGCCACTGCCTTCTCCAAAGAATCTATGAGCAGTGGACAAACCAGTTTATCGCTCAGCTTTTCAGCTGTTCTCAGCCTCATCTCCTCTCCTGGGAGAACCCATGGTGTGAAGGCGCAGAAATACCATTGTCTGTGGACAGAGGACGATAGGCTGCCACAGCTGCTGCTGGAAGTGCTGGCGGAGGGCCCTGTCTCGAGGAGGCAGCGGGGGCCCTGGCAGGCAGGCAGCGGTGGAGAGAATTATGGTGAGCCTCTGTGTGTGCGTGTGAGCTCAGTCGTGTCCAACTCTGTGCCTCCCCATGGACCATAGCCCATCAGGCTCCCCTGTCCATGGGATCCTCCAGGAAAGAATGCTGGAGGGGGTTGCCATGCCCTCTGCCAGGGGATCTTCCCGACCCAGGGATCGAACTTGCGCTTCCTGTGTCTCCTGCATTGGCGGGAGGATTCTTTACCACTGAGCCGTAGGAGTCTTTTGGAGATGATCCAGGACCTGCGGCCTTGGAAAAGAGCCATAACTAACAGCCAACCGTGAGATTCTATGATCAGAAAACAAATCCTGAGAAAGCCCCAAATTAGATTCTCTGAATCCTAAGTCCCACAGTAAAGTCAATACACAGTTAACTAAGAAAGAGATGCCAAACTCACCCTTCCACACCCCACCCTCCTCCCTCCAGCCTTTCAGCCTCAGGGAGTGAGCAGCGGCCTGAGGGTTTCCCTATGAGTGCTCAGTCACTTCAGCCGTGTCTAGCTCTTTGAAACCCCATGGACTGTAGCCCACCAGGCTCCTCCGTCCATGGGATTCTCCAGGCAAGAATACTGCAGTGAGTTGCCATTTCCTCCTCCAGGGGACCTTCCCAACCCAGGGATCAAACCCGCATCTCTTACTTCTCCTGCATTGGCGGGTTCTTTACCACCAGGGCTTCCCTGGGGGCACAGAGGTTAAAGCATTTGCCTTTAATGCAGGAGACCCAGGTTCAATCCCTGGGTCAGGAAGATCCCCTGGAGAAGGAAATGGCAACCCATTCCAGTACTCTTGCCTGGAGAATCCCATGGACGGAGGAGTCTGGTGGGCTACAGTCCACGGGGTCGCAAAGAGTCAGGTATGACTGAGTGACTTCACTTTTCTTTACCACTAGCACCGCCTTCTTTGCCTGTGGGTTTTATTCAAAGATGAAAAGGTTGCTTTCTGATGTGGGGAAGGCCCGATGCACCTAGGAAGTCACCCCCGCTCCCTGCCACCAGGAGCAATCCTCAATCAGCGACTGATGAGACTTGGAGTATAAATACCTCAGCTCCCCCATCTCTCCAGCAGGACAGCTCTGAGGTGCAGATTCTACACCATTCTACAAGTTTACTGTGGGGTTAAGCTCTGAGCACCCAAATGAAAAATGGCTTGATTGCCTGCAATCCTTTCCTCACACCTCAACTTCCTAAGCTCACCTTCCAGACAAATTACTTGCCCTCAAATCCTTATCTCCTTGTCTCCTAATAGGGAAATCCGCCCTAGAATGTATGGCCTGTCCACTAAAAGTTTCTACCTACAAGAGTTGGTTTGTTCATCAAATTCCATTCTTTGCTTATTTATAATACTCCCATCCCATGCGCCAAAGACTCCTACTCCCTTGGACTGAAATTATCTCTCCAAACTGCAAGACCAGCCTATGGGCTTCCAGGAAGCTGTGTCCCAAGAGAAAGAGACTGAGGAAGGGGCATGTGGTCAGTCCTCACCCCAAGCTTATCGAAAATATTAGATGTCCTTTCTCCTTGAGGACTAATGAGTGAGAAGCAGAGAGAGGCCACTCGTGTTCCACTAATTGATGCCCCTCCTTGTGGAAACCTGAAGCCTAGGGAAGCAAAGTTCCCCTGCAACACAGAAAATTTCCCTCTCATATTCCAGTTATTTTTCAGTAACTGGTACATACCAGCATTAGTAGATACCAGGTATCCCCTGTAAGTTAGGAGTAGAGAGCATGATAGCTCTCCAGAAGAAAGTGGAAGAGAAGGGTCAAACAATATCATGAACATCTAAAGAGCTGCTGCTGCTGCTAAGTCGCTTCAGTCGTGTCCGACTCTGTGCGACCCCATAGACGGCAGCCTATCAGGCTCCACTGTCCCTGGGATTCTCCAGGCAAGAACACTGGAGTGGGTTGCCATTTCCTTCTCCAATGCATGAAAGTGAAAAGTGAAAGTGAAGTTGCTCAGTCGTGTCTGACTCTTAGCGACCCCATGGACTGCAGCCTACCAGGCTCCTCCGTCTATGGGATTTTCCAGGCAAGAGTACTGGAGTGGGGTGCCATTGCCTTCTCCATCTAAAGAGCAAGATGGTCAAAAACATATTCCTAGTGGGGTCAGGAAGGGTTACCAGAGGGATTTTCAGAATGGTGTCCAGTCCTCAGTCTAAAACTTTATTTCTGTCACCCTAAACTTTCAGCCAAGCCTTCCGCACTGACTGTGTCCTATGCTGGAGGATGGGAACCAAGGAACTGAGCTGAGCCCCTGTCTTGGACAGAGCCCAGGAAGAGCAGCCTCTGCAGGCCAGACAGATCCAGAAAGGCTGGGCCTCTGGCATCAGGGCGACACAGGTACAGAGAACAGACACCAATTCTAGCCACACATCACCGCACAGTGCCGATCAGAATAAACACACTTGGGCCAGATGGCATTTTAAAATTATAACTTAACGTTTTAAATTATATTTAGTATTTATTCTTTTTCTACAGAGGGCTAGATAGTAAATATTTTTGACTTTGCAGCCACAGGGTCTCTGCTCTGACTACAACTATGCCCTTGTAGCACAAAAGCAGGCAGGGTCAATAACAGATGCGCGTCCCTGTGTTCCAATAAAACTTTATTTACAAAAACAGGTGATGGGGCCGATGTGGCTCACAGGCCTTGTTTACCACCTCCTTCCAGCTGCAGAAGGAGACAAATGATCCTTTAAAAACAGAAAACCGTTCCCAAAGAAACTGTGACTAAAGGTGGAAAGTTTAAAAATAGGGTGTTTTTACATTATAAATAACCAAAAAGGAAAGAAAACACACAAGGGGAAAAAACGGGATCTAACTGTAAACAGATTCTAATCCTTTTTAGAATGAAATAGAAATAAACAAATGACTCATTTTTTTTTAATCAAAATATAAAATATTGACACTGTAGCTGTCAGCTGCCTTTCCTCGGATGCATAGATGCCTCTCGCCTTCCCTGTTGACGGTCGGGCAGGGCCAGCTTCCTAAATGAGACCACAGGCAGCATCAACAAGGAAGGGAGGGTGCTAAGGAGCAGAGTACGTCTCAGCATCTCAGCCAAGCCAATGGGATTCAACTGCAGGAGCAGATGAAATCTGACGTGTTCTAGGTTACGGTAGTGAAGACACTCACAAAGGACGATGCACACCCTCCCTGCCTTCCCCCAACACGATTCCCTTGCAACTGGGAAGTGAGGACGATCAGCTATGAGCTCCTGTGTGGAGCAAGAACCATGGCCTCTGTGTGTTTACATAAGCTCTGATCCTTGGCAGCCCATTCAGCCAGACTTCAGCATACAAGCCAGAGTCAAGCCAAGCAAAGCGTCTCCCAATAGCAGGGCTCCCGGCCAGGCTGTACGAGGCCAATCAGCCTCCCTCCTTGTGCTCCTGAGCCAACACGGCCTCACAGAGTGTGTTGAAAGGCCAGATCCAGGGGTACATCTTGGCTGGTGCAATCTACATTCAAAGCTGCCAGCCCGTCATACCCTTTGAGAGCTGGTGCCCACATGCCCAAGGCTGGTTCCTGATAAACAGCCTGGGGACGCCTTCTCCCCCCACACACGGACAGCTCAAAGCACCTGACCCCATCTCTGCTCTGCACGTGGCATCCATCCCTTCATAGTTACAGGACATCCATCCCAACACCTACCATGATGTCCTTGCACCCGCATCCCAGGTAGGAAGGCAGAGGGGTTACAGAAGGATGCTCCCCTCCAACATCTTTGTGTTGAGAGAGCTCTTCCCCTGACCTGCCCCCCACTCCCCGTCAGTAGACTTCCCTCTGCCTCGCTGGCCAGAGCTGAGTCACACAGTCACGGAAGTGAAAGTGAAAGTGAAGTTGCTCAGTCGTGTCCAGCTCTTTTCGACCCCATGGACTGTAGCCTACCCTCCCTCCATGGGATTTGGAGTAGGTTGCCATTTCCTTGTCCAGGGGATCTTCCCGACCCAGGGATTGAACCTGGGTCTCCTGCATTCCAGGCAGACACTTTAACCTCTGAGCCACCAGGGAAACCTACAGTCACAGCAAGTCCCTCACAAAGAGGAGAGGGCTGGGCACCCTGCCGCTCAGAGCTCCCCGAGGCTCTGCCGGCAAGAAGACGGGAGGTTGACTGGGGCAGGGCCTGTGTCTGCCGCTGAGCCAGCGCCTCTCTCAGGCAAGACTGGGCTCTGCTCTTGCTCTTTATCATTATGAAAGGAAAACCACAGGACCCTGAGTCCAAGACCTACAGCTCGCTGTGCTCACAACTCCTGGGTGTTGTCCAACCAGCTCTGCCCCCACCTCCCAGTGTGAAGTGCCTGCCATGTAGGTCCTGCCCCCCACCCCTGAGGGCTGCTCAGACAAGCTGAGAGGCCAAGGTGTTTGATCTCTTTTCTCACACACCTTCTGGAAAACACTGTGGCCCTGAGCACCGGCCCGTGAAACTCTTTCCCTTTACTCTCTGAGAGGCAAGTTTCCATTTGCTTTCTAAATGAAACATAAACAGGAAGTAAGTACAGCTTCTGAACATGAGGAGGGGAATGTCCCTTGGGATTTACAATGACTTTCCTCCTGTTTTGTGTGTGATATAGGAATTGGTTTGGGGGATTTTATTTAAAACAACAGTTTCAGCCTCCTAACTCATCTGCTCCTCATGAACGGCAGAACTCATTACAAGGCAGTTGTCAAGGGGCCTCTGGGTTTCCTCAAGGCTTTCTCATAAGGCAAGTGCTTAAGACAAAATCCTCTAGCCCTTTGGTCCTAATCCTCGTCTTCTTTGCCCAGTGATTAACCAGAAGGTGTGGCATCTGCTGACACCCACGAGGATTGAGCTGGCAAAGTGAAAACCTTTGTGTGCTCTGACGAGTTTCAAAGGCTGGGCTTGAGCTTCTGAATGATAAGTTTGCTGTTCGCATCCCAGATTACATTGCTCTTTCCAGAGTGAATTCTAGACACTTCAGGTCACTTTCCAAATTAAAAAGAACCAAGTATTTCTTGAATCTCTGTCATGTACCAAGGACACGGCTAGGTCCTCGTCTGTGTTTTGGGGAAGCTAAGCTTGCATGGCCTTGATGAGCCATCCATGAATCAGAAAATTGCAAAACATCGTTTTCACTGCCTATTATGTCAGCGCAGACTCAGATGGGTTTGGATATGTACTCTCTGGTTTCTGGGAAGGCAGAGCTATTTCAAAAACAATTCCAGGAAAGTAAATGAACAGACTTCTTAAGTACACTTGCCAAGTGGGACACAAAATAGACTTACATTGGTAAATAATTATTTTTTCCAAAATTGCCACAGCAACAGGCCAAGCATCCAGTGACCCTTCAAATACCTATGTGTGATGTAATAATTCACCTATATTCAAATAATTCCCAGGTGTTTCTCCAGCCTCTACTCCTCCCTTGAACCTCAGATTAATTCATTCAAGCACCTTCAATCTTTCCTACAGTTCAAGTGATCTCGCTAAAATGCTTCCCTTGATGGAATCCCCTCTATGGCTCCCCCATTATTTTCAGAGTAATACCATGGACCCCCAACATAGCGTGCCTACAACCTCCTTCCTAGCCTGGGCTTTAGCCTCTGGACTCGCTGGCTGCCCCTCATCCCACTGTCTCCAACACATAGTCCCTAATACAACGCTCTTTCTTTTGTACCTGCTTTTGCTAAGCTGTTCCCTTTACCAAGAATGTTCTTTTCTAGGGAACCCTCCTACATTGTCAGCAGGAATGTAGGTTGTTGCAGCCCCTTCCTCAAAAAACTAAAAACTATAGGACGCTGATGAAAGAAATTGAAGAGGACACAAACAGATGGAAAGATACACCATGTTTTGGATCGGAAGAATGAATATTGTCAAAATACCCAAAGCAATCTACAGATTCTATGCAATCAAATTACCAACAGCATTTTTCACAGAACCAGAACAAAAAAGTCTTAAGATTTGTATGAAGACACAAAAGATCCCAAACAGAGAAAGCAATTTTGAGAAAGAAAAATGGAGCTGGAAGAATAAGATTCCCTGACTGCAAACTATCATACATAGCTATAGTCATCAAAAGAGTACGGCACTGGTACAAAAACAGACATATAGATCAATGGAATAGGACAGAAAGCCCAGAAACAAACCCACACACCTATGGCGAATTAATTTACAACAAAGGAGATAAGACTATACACCAGAGGAAAGACAGTCTCTTCAATAGATGGTGCTGGGAAAACTGGACAGCCACATGTAAAAAAAGGACATTAGAACACTCTTCAACACCATACACAAAAATGAACTCAAAATGCATTAGAGCCCCAAATGTAAGCCTGGACACTAAAACTATCAGAGGAAACCAGAGTGGCAGCCGTATCTTCATTCCACCTCCCAGAGTAATGGAAATAAAAACAAAAATAAACAAATGAGACCTAATTAAAATCAAAAGTTTTTACACAGCAAAGGAAAGTATAAACAAAACCAAAAATCAACCCACAGATTGGGAGAAAATGTTTACAAATGATGTGACCGACAAGGGATGTTTCCAAAATATACAAACAGCTCATGTGGTGTAATATAAAAATAAACAAGCCACTCAAAAAATAGGCAGAGGACCTAAATAGACTTTTCTCCAAATAAGACATGCAGATGGCTAATAGGCATACGAAAAGATTTTCAGCATCATTAATTATAGAAAGTAAAGAAAGCGAAGTCACTCAGTCACGTCCAACTCTTTGCAACCCCATGGACTGTAGCCTACCAGGATCCTCCAGCCATGGGATTTTCCAGGCAAGAGTACTGGGGTGGGTTGCCATTTCCTTCTCCAGGGGATCTTCCCAACCCAGGGATTGAACCCAGGTCTCCTGCATTGTAGGCAGACACTTTACTGTCTGAGCCACCAGGGAAGTTCATTCATTATAAGAGAAATGCAAATCAAAACTACATTGGGATACCACCTCACACCAGTTGGAATGGTCATCATCAAAAAATTTATAAACAATAAATGCTGGAAAGGGTGTAGAGAGAAGGGAACCCTCCTACACTGTTGGTGGGAATACAAATTGGTGTGGCCACTGTGGAGAACAGTATGGAAGTTCCTTAAAAAGCTAAAAATAGGGCTGCCATCTGATCCTGCAATCCTGCTCCTGGGCGTACACCCAGAGAGAAACGTGATCTGAAAGGACGTGTGCACCCCAGTGTTCACGGCAGCTCTGTGAACAATGGCCAAGACACGGGAGCAACTGACATGTCCATCAACAGATGAGGGTGCAAAGAAGGCACGCACGTGCAGACCACAGTGGAATATTACTCAGCCATAAAAAAGAACGAACAAAGCTATTTGCAGCAACATGGGTGAACCCAGATATCGTCATATGGAGTGAAGTAAGTCAGAGAAGGACAAATATCATATGGATACTGCTTACATACTGAATCTAAAAAAATAATGATACAAATGAACTTATTTGCAAAACAAATAGACTCACAGTCTTAGAGAACAAGCATCATTTGTTCCCTACTGGGGGAAGAGGAAGGGGAGGGAGAATTAGGGACTTTGGGATTAGCAGAGGTAAAGTATTATATATAGAATGAATAACAACAAGGTCCTGCTGTAGAGCACAGGGAACTATGTTTGATACCCGTGATAAACCATAATGGGAAAGAACATATACACATGTATAACTAAATCACTTTGCTGTATAATAGAAATTACAACATTGTAAATCAACTATACTTCAATAAAATAATTTTTTTTAAGAGTTCCCTTTTCTCCTCCCATCAGCTTGTTCTTATCTATCACGCCTGACAGTTCATGTAGCATCTCCCCAGAGTCCTCCCCCAGCCCCAGGGCTGGGCTAAGCACCCCTCTTCTGGGGGGCTGGGTTCGTGGCTCTGCCTGAACATGGTCCACTCTGTACTGAAATGATCAAACACATGTCTCCTCCACTAGTCTAGAGTTTTGCCCATATTTTTACCTAGAGTCCCTAACACAGTATCTGACTCTTGTTAGACACATAACACACACTTGTTGAATTTTAAGGGAAGTGATAGCGTGTTTGTGTGTGTACCTTGAGTCAAGCAGAGTGAATGCAAAGAAAAAGTTACACAACTCCAATTTAAGAGCTCTTATTTGAGGTCAGATTTAAGAAGACTTTGGGAGCTTCCCTGGTGGGCCGGTGGTTAAGACTCCACCCTTTGACTGCAGGGGGCATAGGTTCAACCCCTGATCTGAGAACTCCCACATGCTGTGCGGTGTGGCCAAAAATATATGTATATATTAAGAAGATGTTGTTCTGATTACGTTTTAGTCTTCCAGACTCTAGGAGGCAAAAATCCTAAATAAACTAAAACAATTTTTTTTTTTTTTAAGAATTCACAAGTCTAGTTCTTTGGAATCAAACTTTGCCAAAGGAGTATCATCTTTAAAAAATAAAAAGTGCATAAAGGCACAGGAATCAGGCAAGTCAGTGTGCTGACTATAGAAGCAGGCTGTGTGCGATTCATCCCTTTAAATAAGGACACTAAGGGAGAAACGCTTCAAAGCCCGGAAATGATGAGCCGGAAGTAACAGTGCAAAGGACGAGAAGTAAGCCCTCCAAGCTCACATGGAAGACCTGGCCTTCTACCCCGAGTCTGTGGGGTCCCGGACCAAACCAGGGAGATGAAGACACACTGAGGACTCTGGTTAAGCATGGAGCAGTGGAGTCCCCATGCGGGGGGGCGGGGGGCCGCGCGGTTCTTACGCAGTAGCAGAATAAGCGGAGCAGCCTTGCATACAGTTCCCAAACTCAAACGCGTTTTTATTTTAGCGCCTCAGGGATAAGTAGGGGGCCTATCCCGTGAGTGCAGGGCGCCTCCCCGGGCGGAGTCTGAGTTTGCAGGGCTGGCACAGTATATAGAGGCGTCAGAGACCAAGTGGGCATCGACTCGTTGGTCTACACGAGTGACTTCTGAATCTTCATTAACACGGCGAAGGTGTCTCTGAGCCTGAACTTCTGAACTCGGGATCTGGAAACAGTGCTTCTCCCTGAGCCTCTCTGGGAAACAGGAGACTTGGTGGGCGGATCCTGTTTCCATTATTACTTCCGGGATATTCCCAGGGGCAGGAAATACTTCCTCCCGCCGTCAGCGGCCCCACGCGGGATGTTTGGGACATCCTCTGTCCTCACTCACCCCACAGCCGCTGGGCTTCTCACCTCCACCTGGGCTGGCCCAGCATTCTTTTGCTTTACCCCAGCTCCGTCCCACCTCAAGCTGGGCGTGGCCAACCTCTGAGATGGTGGGGAGGGGCATGGTGGAAGTTTCCCTCTGGCTCCTCCAGGAAAGCTTCAGAATCTCTGCATCTGCCCCCAAGTCCCCTCAGAACCTCGATTTTTCACTTGAATTTTTATTTTTTTTCCCCAAGGTCGGTGCTACCGACCAGATGGGCCTAGGCATCTGTATTTTTAAAAGACCTCTCAGTGTTTCTAACAGGTAGCCAGAATCAGGATTCTCATGCTCTTGAGACATATAGCCTTATCAAGTAACTGCCCTTCAACCATTGCCGACGCCAGAACAAAACTAAACTTTATATTCTTCATAGCTTAAAAAAAACTGGGTGCTGGATTATTTAGGATTCTTTGGTTAATAAGCAGAAGCTCTAACCCTAATTGGCAAAAGAGGGAAAGAGTAGACTCATGTAACTGCAAACCTGGAACAGCTTCAGGTCAAGCTTGATCCAGGATTCAAAAGGATCACCAGATCCATTACTTGGTCTGATTTCCTGGTCCCCAGGATGGCTACTTGCTGGCTTTAGACACCCCAACTTGTGGCTGCAACAACTCTTGCTGCATAATAAATTATCCCTTAATTGATGGACTAAAACAGTTACTTTGTTATAACTTGCAGTTTCATGGATTATGAGTTTGGGCATGGCTCAACTAGGCAAGTCCTTTGCTTCATGTGGCAACAACTGGTGCTGCTGGGTGGTAGTCAGATGGTGCCTGGTCTAGTCTGGAGGGTTGAAAAAAGCTGCACTCACATACCCAGCCCCTTGGCCAGGGTGTCCAGCAGGCTGTTCAGCTGGACCCTCACCTCTCCTGGGAGAGGTCCCTGCAGCAGGGCAGTCTGGTCTCTTACCCTGTGGCTCAGTGGACCAACACAGAAGCTGCTGGTCTTCTTAAAAGCCTGACCTGGAACTCATACACACCCCTTTCATCATTCTCCTTGCTCAGAGCAATCACAGAGCAACCCACATTGAAGAGGAGGGCAAACAGACCCCACCCTTCAAAGGGAGGAGTAAGCACTCATCAGTAAAGCCCAGTGGCAGAGCCAGAGTTCGTGATCTGTAAAGCACCGTCCCAACAAGCCCAGTGGCAGAGCCGGAGTTCACGTCCCAGAGCAAGAGCTCTGAGGGTCACTCTGGTTAAATTGGCCAAGGGATGCACCTGCCCCTGGCCCACCCTCTGTGACCAGGAGCTTGGGGATTGTGATTGGAGCCGGGAGTGGAGACACCCCCAGGCCACACTGTGCCTCGGAAACTCTGCAGGCAGGAGCTAGCACTGGGCGGGTCCTGGGGAGGCAGGCTAGCGTGGGGCAACCTAACAGCAGATGGGAATGAGGCCATGGATGTGGGAGCCTTCTTTAATGGGGAACACATGTACACCATGGCGGATTCAAGTCAGTGTATGGCAAAACCAATACAATATTGTAAAGTAAAATAAATAAACAGGAAAAAAAAAAAAGAAGTGACCCCAGGAAACAGGAGTCAGCGAGTCAGGAGAGTGGGGCAGAGAGAGAGGAAAAGCCAGTGGAAGGGTGTCGTGAGCAAAGGGCTTGGTTGTTCCTCCTCTGTGACGCCCGCAGGAAGTGGACATTCCAGAAGCATCCATGGCAGGGCGGAGGCTGGGAACTTTTTCCATGAGAGCTCCTCTCTTCCTGGTTGACGTGGCCCCTGGGGGTGTCAGCTCTCTTCGGGCACCTTATAGGCTGTGAGGGCAGAGAGCTTCCAAGCTTCAGAGAAGGCCCCCGGGCAGGAAAGCAGAGAGGGCTGAGCTCAACTGTCACGCTGTGCAAGATGAGTCTGAGCCTGCGTGGCAAGGTGCCCTAGGGCTGAAACCCGGGCACAGCCAGGGATGCTACACTGGGCACCAAAATGTCTGCAGCAGGAGCCAATCCAATGCCCTCTTTGTCTGCCCCCGGGAGGGGGTGCAGAGTGCCAGTGTCTGGCACAGTGCTCCCAGGAGCATCTCTGCAGCTGATGAAGGTCACCAGGAGCTCCCGCGGGGCAGCAGGTCAGAACTGGCCTCTCTCTCTCCCCAGCCGGACGCCACCACCTGGCACACACCTGCCATCGTGCAAGTGGGACTCACTGCAGCCAGGGGGATCGCACCCCAGAGGCACCGTGGGGGTCCCAGCAGGAGGGCACAGAGGGGCTTGGGAAGCCAAGCGGGAGCAAGGAGCCTTTGGAAAGGGTACCGGGAACCCGATTTTGCTCTGGGCTGGAGGCGGTCAGGAAACGGAGCCATGTTATGACTGGGATCTCGTGTTTTTATACAAGGTGAGGGGAGGCGCTGAGCAGGGCTAAAGCCATCATGGGTGGAGGGAGCACCGCTCCTGTTCGCCAGGAGAGGGGCGCTCTGCTCATTCTGAGGTCCACCCAGAGTTCCTGCTTTGTCCAAGCGCAAGCGGGCAACAGCGTGACCCTGCTTCCGTCGTGCTCCATCACAGGCCCAGAGCGGCCCTGTCTGATGTTGGTGTCCGAGAAGGGAGGGGGCTCTGCAGACTGGTGGTGATGCCAGACCAGGTCCCGTGGGTTTCTCTCCTCAGGTCTGACGTGACACAGGCTCTGTGCCCCCGTAGGGGTGGCCGGTGTCCCCCCATTAGCCCAGCTGTGTGACTGCAGACGGCAATCAGCTCACGGAGAAGAGGAGCACAGCACAGGCACGGAGGAAGAGCCTCTTCTGCCTCGCGAAGAGCTCTTTCCGAGCGTGGCCGCAGACATCTGAGCGGATTCTCTCCGCGTCCTCACTGACTCGCGGCCCGGGTGCTTGTGGTTGAACCCAGCAGTGATGCCAACAGTGAGAGAACCGACAGGGCTCACCCACCTGCCTCCCGCCCCCCATCTCAGGGTGACAGAGCATGATGGTGACCGCTAAGATGACAGCCTGGGCCCCCAAATCCACAGCTAAACGGGGCCAGGCTGTCAGGAAGGAGAGTGACAGGCGCTCCGCGGGCTGTAGGCTTGGCTGCCGGCTGCAACCGGCCACAGGAGAGCCTAAAACGGGGTTCGGAGCCCGTAGACCAGTTTGGGAAGCAGAGCTTGTGCACAGGCTCTGTGTTGACCAGGGTCAAGGACCGTGTGGCTCTGCTTCCCTCGGCCCCGTGCTGAGGCTCTTCTCTGCCCCGGGGGTCTTCTCTGAAGGCAGAGCAGTCCACAGAGCCAGGGAGCAAGCGCCCCTAAGAGTGAGCGCTCCAGGGCAAGCTCTCGTCACTGAGGGGAGGACCCAGTGGAGGGGCCCCAGCCTCCGTCTCTCAGGGAGGAGATTCTGAATGGAGGCATCTTGTACTCTTCCCAGAAGGGCCTGCGGAACCAAGCAGCAGCTGGGAAGGCGCCCTTATACTCACCCCTCCTTCCCCATCCTCACTTCCTCACTCACACGCCCCTGCTTCTGGGGTTCACCTCTCACGTCAACACCTGCACCTAATCCTTGCCTCAGGCTCCGCTCTCGGGGGACGCCGAGCCAAACCACAAGGAGCGCAGCCTCCCTTTATGTGGAAGGACTGGCCCAGGTTGCTACAAAGATGCCAAGTAGGCCCCAGGGCTGGCCCCGCATCCTAACATAAGCAACGAGTTTCCTTCACGGGCTCTGCCTTTCTGGCAGAACCTTTAGGTGACAGGCGGCAGAAATGCAAATGCCACAACCTTAGTGCCTCAGAGGCCGGGAGACTCGTAGGGAAATAGCAGAGCGTCTTGTGTAACTGAAGGAAGGATTGCCCACCCAGCCCTTCGGAATGGCGGCCGCGTGGCTGGGCCTCAGAGAGCAAGCCATGATGCTGGCCTTTTCATACCGGGAGGCAGAGGGCCCCAAGCCGCTCAGTCACGTCTGACTCTTTGTGACCCCGTGGACTATAGACCTCCAGGCTCCTCTGTCCACGGGATTCTCCAGGCAAGAATACTGGAGTGGGTTGCCATTTCCTTCTCCAGGGGATCTTCCCAACACAGGGATCCAAGTCGGGTCTCCTGCACTGCGGGAAGATTTGTTACTGTCTGAGCCAGGGAAGTCCCAGCAGCTCAGGTGGCCCCGAAGAAGACAAGTGTGTATATAAGTATTGTAACGTGAATGAGTGTCTGTAAGTTCCAGAAAGAATCTTTGTCATTGTTGCTCACTGATTGACTCAAGGGCCTAAAATGTATTTGCAATTGGTATATGGTTGAAAAGTGCAAGTGAATGTCGCTCAGTCATGCCCGACTCTTTGCGACCCCATGGACTGTCCATGGAATTCTCCAGGCCAGAACACTGGAGTGGGTAGCCTTTCCCTTCTCCTGGGGATCTTCCCAGCCCAGGGATCGAACCCAGGTCTCCTGTATTGAGGGTGGATTCTTTACCAGCTGAGCCACCAGGGAAGCCCAAGAATTCGTACATAACATTGAATGAATGAATGAAGATAATCATTGAACGAATGAATGAGTGAAGCATTAAATAGAAGGAGGAGAGGACGGGAAAGAGAGGAGGTGGCATACAGGAGGAAGGTTCGGGCGGGGCTAAGGAGGGACTCACCTAGCCCCCAGCCTTGGACAGCCGCTGCTCTCTCTGCGGTGTGGGGCTGGGAATGCTGCCTCAGTCCAGAAGGGGGCTGTGTCCCTCCTCCACCCAGTCCGGCTCCATCCACCTCTCCTTACCGCCCTGTAACCCTGCACTCAGGGCTCACTGGCCTGCAGGCCCGAGGCTGTCCTGAGGAGATGTCCTGGGCCAGCGTCACTGCCCCTCCTCTGGGGAAAACCTCACACCTGTTTCGAGAAGGATTTGGAGTTAGTTTTATGGAGCAACATCTTATCTTGCCTGTATAATCCTCTACAGTGGAGCTCAGCGGGGAACAGCAGGTTCTGAACACATAGTTAATACTCTTCTACAATTGCTACACCTTTTACCATTATTTTTAGCTCTTTAGAATGTGGCTTGTCATACTGAAATGCATCTGAACAGGAGGAAATTTTGGGTGATTTAGGAACTGGGCGAGGTTGGGGGAGAGGGAGGCCATGTCTTTTATTTCAGTAATATACAGGGGTGTGTGTGTGTGTGTGTGTGTGTGTAGGTGACAGTGTGAGACACTGCTACATGCAGGGACCTTGGGGACAAAGTCTGTATGACCCACAGCACAGAAGCAGGGGCTGATAAGCGTGAATAGGAGTGAAAAGAGGAAAGAGAAAGGCAGGGAGGAAACAGCGTCCACTGCACGCTTGACTCGTGCAAGGCACTTAGCCTGTGTCATCTTGTTTAACCTCACAGCTGCCCTGCGAGGTGATTTTCACGGTTCCGGGTTTGCAGGAGGCGAAACCGGCTCTCCCAAGGTCACCGTGCAACAAAGGACTCAAGGTAGGAGGGGCCCTCTCGCCGCGGCGCTGAGAGGGGAACCTGCGCCACCTGGTGGCCGGACTGGAACAGGCGGACGCCCAGGAACCGGGAACTCTTACAGACCAGGGCGGATGCTGAAGGGCTGGAAGGACCGATGCTGAAGCTGAGACTCCAACAGTGTGGCCACCCGACGCGAAGAGCGACTCACTGGGAAAGACCCTGATGCTGGGAAAGACTGAGGGCAGGAGGAGAAGGGGAAGACAGAGGATGAGATGGTTGGATGGCATCACCGACTCAACGAGTTTGACTAAACTCCGGGAGTTGGTTATGGACAGGGAGGCCTGGTGTGCCGCAGTCCGTAGGGTTGCAAAGAGTTGGACACGACTGAGCAACTGAACTGAACTGGTGAGAATCTGTACAGTGCATAGGGCTTATCAACAACTTCCTGTTTATCATCCCGTCTGATTTTCTCAACCCAGGGAGGTGGTTAATTATCCTCATTTTATTGACACAGAAACAGACTATGTTGATAGCTCTCATAAACTTGATGTGAGGAAGCTGAGGCTTGAACCTACGTCTTTAATATCACGTCTCATCTTTTCACCCTGTAAGAATGTATAGCTAGGATATTCTAAGGGAAGCAAAAAGAGAAAGGGCATAGAAGAAGAAGAGGAAGTTGGGAGAGGCGTTTCCTGCTTCTTTAGTATACATTCTGGCAAATTCTGGAATTCCTGTGATGATGAAAATGCCCTTATCTTGGACTGCCCAATATGCTGCGAGCCACAGAAGCATGTGTACATGAGTACTTGAAATATGTAGTATGGCTGAGGAACTGACTTCGTAATTTTATTTCATCTCAGCTTCAATGTAGATTTTAAAAGCCTCATGTGGCTAGTTTCTGCCGTGTTGGACAGGGCGGATCTGGAATGCAAAGGCTGTGCTAAGTGTGTCTTGAGATGTTAAGGCCAGTAACTCAGTTCAGTTCAGTCGCTCAGTCGTGCCCCACTCTTTATGACCCCATGAACCGCAGCACGCCAGGCCTCCCTGTCCATCACCAACTCCCAGAGTTTGTTCAAACTCATGTCCATCGCGTCGGTGATGCCATCCAACCACCTCATCTTCTGTCGTCCCTTTCTCCTCCCACTTCAATCTTTCCTGGAATCAGGGTCTTTTCCAATGAGTCGGTTCTTTGCATCAGGTGGCCAGGACCTAGTGGGCCACATCTGCTGCAGACCTGGGCTGAAGGGCCTGCAGGTGGCATTCGCATGTGTTAGACTGCTCATTTGGAGAGAGGACACGGGGCCAGGAAGGTTTTGGTGCACCTGAGGCGATGGCACCCCACTCCAGTGTTTTCGCCTGGAAAATCTCAGACAGAGGAGCCTAGTGGGCTGCAGTCCGTGGGGTAGCTAAGAGTCAGACACCGCTAAGTGACTTCACTTTCACTTTTCACTTTCATGCATTGGAGAAGGAAATGGCAACCCACTCCAGTGTTCTTGCCTGGAAAATCCCATGGACGGAGGACCTTGGTAGGCTGCCATCTATGGAGTCACACAGAGTCGGACATGACTGGAGTGACTTAGCAGCAGCAGCAGCAGGCGGGGCCTGGGCTGCCCACACCTGTATCCCATGGGGCTCTGGTTCTTCCACAGGCCCTGATGACTGTCACTCAGGGTCACTCTTGACAGGCTGTCCCCTGCCCTGCTCTCTGTGTGTGCCCCCTCCCAGCCCAGGGCATGGCAGTCACCTCCAGGTGGCCCCTTCAGGTTGCCAGAACAACTTCATCGGAGTCTGAGAATAGTCACCTTATCAAAGTCACAGCAGAACAGAGCTGACAGATCTCTGAAATCCTTCAACCCCCACTCTCGCGTTACAGCAGAGAGACTGAGGCCAGGACAGGTGACCAACACCGTCCTTGGACGCTTTGCCCAGGGCCCTGCCCCACGGAGCCCACAGATGGGGAGGAACACGTGTGACAGCCAGGAGAACAGAAGCCATCTGGCTGAGATCAGGACTCTTCTGCCTCATTATTCCCATACCGTGCTTAATGCCTCAGAATTTCTGAGGAGGAAAGGGTGTGTTCGGCAAAGAGAACAAAGCTTCCAATCATTTATAATAACTGCCAACACGTATTTGTCACATTTGAAAAGCATTTCCATTCTATTCTTAAACTTTCTCTGTAATATAATTATTTTTTTTAAATCCACCCTTGGCACAGAGATTTGGCCCAATTCATAAACAAAAGTGCTTACAGCATCTTTATGGTGGCTGAGTACTAATAACCTTAACATTTTACAAGCAGAAAGTCCTTTTTCATGTCTAACTTCACAGATTTTTTTCTCTAGACCTCAGCATGGTATGACGAGTGCTTTGCCAAGCCAGATGGACAAGTCATAAGTAGGCCATATTTTGCCAGGAATATATAAACAATAGCTGGCAGGTTCTGTTCAAGGTCCAGGTTCAAGGTTTCAGACCATATCAGATGTGACATGTCAGCTTCTCACCCGATTTTAAACAGCCTGGATAAGAAACTGTTGGGCGCCACTGAAATGTATCAGGGAATCCATTGCAATAAAGACACTCAAAATGGGTCACCCCCAATTCCGGCAACCAGGAAACGACACACCAGTAAGATTCCCAGGGGTATTAGATTTCTGCGTGACCCTATATCCCATTTCTCTCTATAATTAGAGCTCATGTATACCTACCTTCCGGAGAAGGCAACGGCACCCCACTCCAGTACTCTTGCCTGGAAAATCCCATGGACAGAGGAGCCTGGTAGGCTGCAGTCCATGGGGTTGCTAAAAGTCAGGCACAACTGAGCGACTTCACTTTCGATTTTCACTTTCAGGCATTGGAGAAGGAAATGGCAACCCACTCCAGTATTCTTGCCTGGAGAATCCCAGAGACAAAGGATCCTAGTGGGCTGCAGTCTATGGGGTCGCACAGAGTCAGACATGACTGAAGCGACTTAGCATACCTACCTTCATGTGACTATATAGAGCAGACTTTGAAAATATTAACCTAAATTGGTGCTTTTGAACTGTGGTGCTGGAGAAGACTCTTGAGAGTCCCTTGGACAGCAAGGAGATCCAACCAGTCCATCCTAAAGGAAATCAGTCCTGAACATTCATTGGAAGGACTGATGCTGAAGCTGAGACTCCAATACTTTGGCCACCTGATGCAAAGAGCTGACTCAATTGAAAAGACCCTGATGCTGGGAAAGATTGAAAGCAGGAGGAGAAGGGGACGACAGAGGATGAGATGGTTGGATGGCATCACCGACTCAATGGACATGAGTTTGAGTAAACTCCAGGAGTTGGTGATGGACAGGGAGGCCTGGTGTGCTGCAGTCCATGGGGTTGCAAAGAGTCAGACACAACTGAACTGATTATTTAATACTAGGGTGAAGTTGCTTTAAATTTGAATACAGAAATCACGGCCAAAGTGTAGCTCATCTCACAACATAAGTGTAGCAAAAATTAATCCTACGGGACTGTTGTCTGATGTCTGGCCAGCAAAAGAGGCTGACGACCTAGTATTTCAGTTAAAACGGGGATGATGAAATCAACATCACAGTGTAATCTAAATGACATCATGCTAGGATCAGTTTACCTGCTTAACAACAAAACAAGTGGCCCATCCCTGCCTTGGCTTCCCCAACCTTGAGTATGGTGACTGACCTGGGACTACATTTCCCAGAACTCCCTTCTCTGTATAGTCCTGGGTGAACATTGACCTCCTGGCAGCCCAGTGGTTAGGACTAAGCTCTCTTATGGCTGGGACCTGGGTTCAATCCCTGGCTGGGGAACTAAGTTTCCACCAGTCATGTGGACAAGAAAAGGGAGCAAGAAGGCAAATGGCAGACGTGTTTTTACTCTCAGAAGGTTGGAGCAGGGCCCCTGCAACAGTGAATGCCCACAAACACTGTTCCCATCTACCCGCTTGCCGTGCTCTGGGCTAACTACTTGCACAGCTCCCTGGGGAACGGCGCCAGTCTCCCTCGAAAATCACCCACGGTGCCCAGGTTGGCAATGAGGAGACAGTTACACCTCTGTTTGTATTTTGTCTTCTTCACACCAAGCTTTTCTCTCCTCACCTACGTGTTGGGCTGACCTGTAGGTGGCTTTCGTCTCAACACCAGGCACAAGATGACAGGCTTGATGCCTCCTTCTCACTCCTGCAGTCACGTGAAGCCTGCCTGATCCTCTAACAAACCCCCCATTCTCTACCACTCATGGCTCTTCCGCTTCTCCGGATCGAACCCTGACACGTCATGGCTGGGTTCCCTGTGGTCCTGGCTTGGAATTCAGGCAAGTTTTTCAAACCGTGGTCCTGGGTCATTTCTGATGCAGCAAGAAATACGCACAATTAAACGCTGTTTACTGAGCCCTTACTGTGTGCAGACACCGTGCTCCCTGCTGTGTGCATCATCTCACTTAATCTCCTTACACGGTTCGGAGCCCCCTCCACGCTGCTTGACTCTTTCATCATCACCGTTTGGTGGCTCAGAGTCCTGCTGGGTCCAGTAATAGTCCAGGCTTTGGCATTTGGGATTGTAGACCAGGACCCACTGCTCTCTGGGGTGACTCTGGGTACCCTGTCCCACTTTCATGGAAACAGCCTGGAACACAGGAGCTGCCTATTAAGAGTGTGTTTTCCCTCTTCCACACCCTCAGTCTTGGCATTAATCACTGCCCAAATGGACAAACTTTGGCCCTGTCCAAGAACAAAGAATGAAGTATGGCCTCAAATCTCTGCCTGGGGACTGGGTCCTGCTTGCCTGTCGCAGTCCCAAATGTTGACCCCCTGAAGCGGTGTCTGGGCTCAGGGCCGCTTACTAGGATACCCCATCCCTTACTAGACATTCACTCCATTTGGGAGTCACTTTGTATGGAACCCCTTCCCCATCAAATACCCTTCATTTGCCAGACCGAGGTGGCTGCCTTCCTTGGATGTATCCCTCCTGCATTTTAAGCATGCTGTGAGCTAGGGGACAGTATTTTTAACTGTGATTTTTTTCATGTGTCCTTTGTTTTAAACCCTTAAAGAGGAATAATTTGAAAAATTGTTTCCCAGTCAAATATATAATCATGAACAATTTGCTCTGTAGGAAGAAGGGGATAGCAGGCACCCTCAAATGGATTAAAGGAATCCTAATTACTTACACCTGCAGCAGCTGTCACTTCTGTAGGTGTGCAATTAGCTGTCCAAGTGTGTGCTGGGAAAATGTGATTGTTTAAGCCTGGGGCACAGCTCAGAGCCCGCCCAGACTGAGGCTCTCCTACTGGGGTCATTAGCCCAGCATGGGCTCTGCAGGCATTTGTTAAGGCGTATTGCATGCCTGGACATAAAAGCAGGTGGCCGAGCGAGCCCACATGCCTGTTCCACATGCAAACAAGTCGTGACCATTGAAAAAAACGGAATCCTTCTTACTTTGTGATTGTGAATTCTCTTTTCCAGCTGAGTCTGGTGGTTCACAGTGTGGCTGGCACGTTAGAATCACCAGGGAGACTCTACAAACCCTGATGTTCAAATTGCACCTAGACCAAGTAAATCAGCCTCTCTTGAGCAGCAGTTTTATCTTCTTTTTTTTTAAGTGCAGGAAAATTGCTTTATAATGTTGTGTTGGTTTCTGCTGTACACCAAAGAGAATCAGTCATAATTATATATATTCATATCCCCTCCCCACATCCCACCCTCTGGGTCATCACAGAGCGACAGGTTGGGCTCCCTGTGTTATTTACCAGCTTTCCACAGCTACTGTGAAATGGAGTATTCCCTGCCATATCAGTAAACAAGGATGTCACATCATTGCGATTTCAGGCCTCCAAACGTAAATTTCTGAGTCCAAGGGGCACCCAAAAGGGAGAACAATGCCTGCGATCCAGCAGCTGTCGGCTGCCGCCACTCCCTGCGGTAAGCGAGGACCAAGGATGGGAAAAAGCAAGAAGCAGGATGCTGGCCGTAGACAGCTGAGACGCATAAGAAAGGAGTGACGTCAGTGAGATCACTGAATCACTGAGATCACTGCTTGCATCTTCCCATACCTAGACGAGCGCTAAATTCCTGAGTTTCAGGTATCTGGTTTTCCTTAATTATCAATAATCTCTAATGTCCAGAATACCTGCCCCCTTTGCTGCCAAACTGAGATATAAACTGACTCCTCCGCCTGCCTCCTCAGTTCTCTCAGTGTAACTTGCGATGCTGTCTCCCAGGCTTGAAGTCCTAAGAATGACCACCAAATAAAACGTAACTCTCAACTTCTAGGTTGTAACTCCTTTTTAAGTCAACATTGTCTATTTTACACACGATAGTGGATATATGTCAACACTACTTTCTCAGTTCATCCTACCCTCTCCTCCCTGCCCTAATTTGTCCACAGCAGGGCCGAGTAATACTTCATTATAAATATGTACCACATCTTCCTTATCTGTTCATCTGCCAGTGGACATCAAGGTTCCTTCCATGTCCTGGCTATTGTAAATAGTGTTGCAGTGAACATTGGGGTGCATGTGTCTTTTAGAATTGTGGTTTTCTCTAGGTATATGCCCAGTAGTGGGATTGCTGGGTCATGTGGTAGATTTATTCCTAGTTTTTAAAGGAACCTCCACACTGTTCTCCATAATGGCTCCATCAGTTTACATTCCTACCAACAAAGCAGGAGAGTTCTCTTTTCCCCACATCCTCTCCAGCATTTATTGATTACAGATTTTCTTTGATGATGGCCATTCTAAATGGTGTGAAGAGGCCTTATTGTAGTTCTGATTTGCATTTCTCTAATAATGAGAGTCCCTTGGACTGCAAGGAGATCCAACCAGTCCATTCTAAAGGAGATCAGTCCTGGGTGTTCATTGGAAGGACTGATGCTAAAGCTGAAACTCCAATACTTTGGCCACCTCATGCAAAGAGTTGACTCATTGGAAAAGACCCTGATGCTGGGAAAGATTGAAAGCAGGAGGAGAAGGGGATGACAGAGGATGAGATGGCTGGATGGCATCACCGACTCGATGGACATGAGTTTGAGTAAATTCCGGGAGTTGGTGATGGACAGGGAGGCCTGGCGTGCTGCAGTCCATGGGGTCGCAAAGAGTCATACACAACTGAGGGACTGAACTGAATAATTAGAGATGTTGAGCATCGTTTCGTGTGTTTATTAGCCAGCTGTATGTCTTCTTTGGAGAAATGTCTGTTTAGGTCTTCTGCCCATTTTTTGATTGGGTTGTTTTTCCGATATTGAGCTGTATGAGCTGCTTATATATTTTGAAGGTTAATCCCTTGTCAGTTGTTGCATTTGCAGTTATTTTCTTCCATTCTGAGAGTTGTCTTTTCATCTTGTTTATAGTTTTCTGTGCAAAAGTGTTTTATTAGGTCCCATTTTTGTTTTTATTCCTATTAATCTAGGAGGTGGGTCAGAATCTTGCTGTGATTTATGTCAGAGTATACTGTCTATGTTTTCCTCTAAGAACTTTATAGTTTCTGGCCTTACATTTAAGCCTTTAATCCACTTTGAATTTAGTTCTATGTATGGTGTTAGGAAGTGTTCTAATTTCACTCTTTGACACATAGCTGTCCAGTTTTCCCAGCACCACTTATTGAAGAGGCTGTCTTCAAAGACTCAAATTGTCTAAATGACTATAATACCCAAAGCAATCACAATTCCTATCAAATTACCAATGGCATTTTTCACAGAACTAGAACAAAAAAATTCACAAAATGTATGGAAACAGTTCAGTTCAGTTCAGTTGCTCTGTCATCTCCAATTGTTTGCCACCCCATGGACTGCAGCACGCCAGGCTTCTCTGTCCATCACCAACTTCCGGAGCTTGCTCAAACTCATGTCCATTGAGTTGGTGATGCCATCCAACCACTTCATCCTCTGTCATCTCCTTCTCCTCCTGCCTTCAATCTTTCCCAGCATCAGGGTCTTTTCCAATGAGTCAGTTCTTCACATCAGGTGGCCAAAGTATTGGAGTCTCAGCTTCAGCATCAGTCCTTCCAAAGAAATCCCAGGGTTGATCTCCTTCAGAATGGACTGGTTGGATCTCCTTGCAGTCCAAGGGACTCTCAAGAGTCTTCTCCAACAGCATAGTTCAAAAGCATCATTCTTTGATGCTCAGCTTTCTTCACAGTCCAACTCTCACATCCATACATGACTACTGGAAAAACCATAGTCTTGACTAGATAGGCCTTTGTCAGTAATGTCTCTGCTTTTTAATATGCTGTCTAGGTTTGTCATAGCTTTTCTTCCAAGGAGCAAGCATCTCGTAATTTCATGGCTGCAGTCACCATCTGCAGTGATTTTGGAGCCCCCCAAAATAAAATCTGTCACTGTTTGCATTGTTTCCCCATGATGCCATGATCTTTGTCTTTTGAATGTTGAGCTTTAAGCCAGCTTTTTCACTCTTCTCTTTCACTTTTATCAAGAGGCTCTTTAGTTCCTCTTCGCTTTCTGCCGTAAGGGTGGTGTCATCTGCATATCTGAGGTTATTGATATTTCTCCTGGCAATCTTGATTTCAGCTTGTGCTTCATCCAGCCCAGCATTTCACATGATGTACTCTGCATATAAGTTAAATAAGCAGCGTGACAATATACAGTCTTGAGGTACTCCTTTCCCAACTTGGAACCAGTCTGTTCTATGTCCAGTTCTAACTGTTGCTTCTTGACCTGCATACAGATTTCTCAGGGAAACACTAAAGACCCCGAACAGCCAGAGCAATCTTAAGAAAAATGGAGCTGGAAGAATCAACCTCCCTGACCTCAGACTATACTACAAAGCTACAGTCATCAAAACAGTACGGTACTGGCACAGAACAGGAACACAGATCAGTGGGGCAGCAGCTTCAAAAGCTCCTCAGGTGATTCCAGTGAGCCGCTGGGTTTGAACCCCAGTGCTCAACCAGTGGTTCTCAAGCTTCAGCTGCATCAGCACCACATTGAGGGCTTGTCAAAACCCACACCAGAGATCAGTAAATGTGGAGGGTGTTCAATACTTCTCATGTTTCATATAATGTTGTCAGTGCTCAAAACAATGAATTCCTTTTGCATCAGAATAGGTAACCTTTTTGTTTTTGCACATACAATGGGCAGTACTGAATGCTATCATCAGCTAATGCAGTCATTTTTACGAGACTGTTTCATTCTTATCCTTCAGGTCTCAGAAAAGGTGCCAGACTGAGATGCCTTCAGTCTGCCCTTTAGAAAGGCACCTCTATCACATCACCTGGGCCCTAAACACAGCCTGTTCTCTTATTTCCTCTCTTGTTGCAGGTAAGCTCCATGATGACAGAAACCTACCTGCCTTCTTCACTTAGTGGCAAGCATTCCATAGACCCTTGCTGAATGTGGGTCTGTTGCCCCCACAGAGCAACCCTGGGGAAAAGGCACCATTATGGCCTATATTTCACAGAGTAGGACATAGAGATACACAAAGATTAAGAAACCTGTCCAAGATCACAGTGGAGAAACTGAGATTCAACCCATGTCCTGACCAGAGCTGGGCTCTTAAACCACTGTAAGAACTACCATGTCTTAAGCAGCAACCTTCCTTCCCATCAAGAAACTGAATCACTCACCTAAGAATGTCAATTATATCTGCCTTACCGCCACTTAATCCGAAGCTTATTTTTTCCCAGATAACTATTAAAAATCCGGAACCAATACCCATGTAGCCCACCTGTGGTAATCATGGCAATTTTTTTCCTATTTAAAAACTGTACCGTCCACAACAGAAAGCCACCTCCAAGTCCCAAAGCAGGTTAAAGATTTTCCATCTCATATATAATCACATTACAATATTTAAATACATAATGCTGGTATTTAGGGGAGGAAAAATCACATGAAAACAAATGGATGTGAATAATGCAACTTTATTCAGCATACTAATACAGTTTAAACTGGTAATAAATTAGTACATACAGTTATCAAAAATGTTGGGGGCTTTCCAAAAAAGGGTTTCTGAATGTGTATAGTGAAGTATCTGCAGAAGCCTCTGATGTGGAGTTACTGAAGAATGGAGTGTCTTTCTCTGTAACTCATCTTTAGTGTTTAGTTTAGAAAGGTTTCAATTACGTTCCAGCTCCTGCAAACTACAAAGCCTGAAATTACAGTACTGAATTTAGAAATCCCGATTCAGTCTCCTGATTTTAAGAGATGAGGAACCCACTGGTCTTGCCGAAGATTACAAAGCTGGCAGGTCACGGAGCTGGATTACAAATTAGTCCTCAGAGGGGCTCTGAAATGTCTGTGAAGCCAAGCAAGGGACACCACAGAACCCTAGTCACATCTGCAAGACCGTGGTTTTACCTTCTGCTTAACAGAGGATTAAATCCTGATGTCTTCTTTGTGGTTACCAGATGTAGTGACTCAGCTGCTTTTGGGGATGAAATCATGCCGGTGATCACATTCTTGAGTATCGCAGATCACCAGTGCCTTCAATGTCTCCTGGGACGTTTGGACTTGGGCACCTTTTCTTCCTGCTCTTATGCTCACAGCAGAGGTGACATTAAAGATGTCTGTTCTTATTTGAAATTCATCATCGGTTATCGGTATCTACAAAACCATCAGATCTGAGTGTGGGACAGTCTTTTTCTCTTTGCAACTCATTCCCACCAGTTAGCACACACCCTGCTCTGTTCCCTTGAGCCACCACTGGTTTCAAAGCAACTGTGGATGACTTCTGGGGTGTCAGTGACCCCGACAGTAATTTCTCAACACATCAAGAACATGCCGTACACTTCTTATAACGTACCAAGCAGTTTTGGTATACAATTTTTGGTGATTTACTTCTCAGTCTAATGGCTTCACATAGCTATGCTATTGGCAGGAGAAAAAAGGCCACTGGCCTGTTTTAATTTACACCCCCAATGAGTGTACAAAATATTTCTCAGTTAGTAATAAAATGCTCACATTCTGGCAAGCTATTTTTCTCGTTAATTGCAGGAGCCAATTCCACAACAACCCACCAGACATCAGTTAATTTTATGTACACACAACAAAGGTGTGTACATAAAGGGAAATTTGGAATTTCCACGCAAGTGATTCTATTTCTTGCTACTCTCACGGCTGTGGCAAAGGAAGACCAATGGCCTATCTTTGTATTTTTTTCTCCAGGGCAATAATTCTCTGCAAGAGTGAATGTATGTGTGGTTGCAGCTTATAAAGGCTTACTATACATGCCCTTGGGCTTTCCTGGTGGCTCAGTTAGTAAAGAATCTGCCTGCAATACGGGAGACCTGGGTTCAATCCCTAGGTTGGGAAGATCCCCTGGAGAAGGGAATGGCAACCCACTCCAGTATTCCTGCCTGGAGAATCCCCATGGACAGACAGGTCTGGCAGGCTGCAGTCCATGGGGTCAGAAAGAGTCGGACACGACTTAGCAACTAAGCGCAGCACATCTATGCCCTCAGGGGCATATTTAATTAGAACAGGCATCTCATTTTCAAGTTCATACTTAGTAAATACAAGGGCTGTTATCAAAGCTTTACCTTTTAAGACTAGTGACTTGATTTGGTGGTAGTGCTGAAAGCATGGCCGCCAGCCATGAAGACTTGACGTTAACCCGTCTAGAGTAAAATTTCATGAGCCTTATCAAAAAACAAATACACACACAGGAACCCAGATACAGAAATATTAGTTGCACCAATCTCGCAAAGCCACTCAAGCATTTAATTAAATAACTAAGTAGTCATAGTTTTCTCTTCTCATTCTGTTACCAGTTCCACTTCCTTTTGCTGTTTTTTATCATGTCCTGATTTTCAAGGAAAACGCAGAATATTGATAAGGAAAGTCCATATCCTTTGACTGTTTTGTTTTTTGACTTTTCTTCTTAACTCACTAACTTTGTGAGCTCAGTATGTTTTCTTTGCACCACCACCAGGACCCAGTATATGAAGCATAATGAAATGGCACATTTAATGGAACACAAATCTGATGAAGGTCAGCGTGGTGAGGGCGTAGAAGGCACAGTCCCAACGGACTAGAGACAACTGACTTCCTTCAGTTTACAACAGCAAAGCTGACGTCAAATTGCATAGAAAGGGCTGATTTTAAAAATCTTCATAAGTGACTAAAATAAAAATCTTTTTAAGTTAAAGAAACCTAATGCTTTGAGGTAGATGATGCTGTTGTCAGATAATGAAGTAATAGTGTAAAGATATAAAAATAAAACTACGGGAAAAAAGCACTGATTTGAAATTATCTTCTTTTATGTTTGGATGGAAACACTTCCAATTCAAGGTTTTAAGCACAAAATCCAGGTATGTCATGTGGTGGACTTGCTTCTTCAATTGGAGATGAACTTGGCACCCGATGGAAAGAATCCAGACTCTCATGAACAGCAAACCACAAAATGATTGTCCCCGTGAAGAAGCCAGTGACTCCGCATTCGACTTTTCCAGCTTGCCTCATTCCCCAAGTTCAGGTTCTAGAACCTAAAAGTCTTCTTCAGCATTTAACCAGTTCTTTGCTGGTGGAAGGGGCTGGGACTGTCTCTCCACATGTGAACTGATCCTAAGACAGAACAAGAAATCACATTACTCACCGAGTGTCTGTGTTACAGGTGCACCAATAGTGAGATTTCACCTTGTTACACAGTCAGTCTTGCTCTGTTAAGGTTTTCCTTTGCTCTCTGACTTCATCCTTGGTCAAAGTCAGCACCAGAAACACGATCTTGCCCCGTTTTTAGACCCAAATTCATATTTGATGCACCATATTACTGTCTTAGGTGGCGCTGGAGGTAAAGAGCCCACCTGGCAATGCAGGAGAGGTATGATACGCGGATTTGATCCTGGGTCTGGAAGACCCTCTGGAGGAGGGCATGGCAACCCACTCCAGCATTCTTGGCTGGAGACTCCCATGGACAGAGGAGCCCGGCGGGCTGCAGCCCACATGGTCACACAGGAAGACACGACTAAAGTGGCGCAGCACGCACACACCTTACCTTATAAACAAACATGTCCATCTTCACGACAGAGCTCCCACTTCTCAGAAATCACATTTATGAAACACATGTTACATCTCTTAAGGTTCTGAATTAATTACTACGTGCACTACTACTTCTCCACGTCAATATTTGGTCGCTCAAATACCTGTTCTCTTCAAATTACTTCTTCCAGCTAAAGTGGGTAGCTCTTTATGTTTCCCAACACAGATAATCTGCAAATTAGCTACTTTGTAAATGAAGTTCAACCTCTGATGATTTATCCTGGCTTATGCCAGCCATCCCAGGAAACCTCTACCTCCCAGGTTACTCCTCATCTCCTGTAGTCTGATCCCTGTTAAGGATCAGCCTTATTCTGTCCCTGTCAATCTCTGACTCCTGCCCAGCACCTGGAACCCTCTCATCATGCTCTTTGGAACTTATGGTCCACCATCAACATGAGGCTCCATGTTCTCAACCTCCGTAAAACAGCCTTCTTGCTCTAACACAGGGTTCTCAATGGGTGGTGGAAAGGAGGTGTTACTTTTATCTTTGGGGACATTTGGCAATGTGTAGAGACATTTTGCAGAGAAGGCAATGGCACCCCACTCTAGTACTCCTGCCTGGAAAATCCCATGGATGGAGGAGCCTGGTAGGCTGCAGTCCATGGGGTCCCGAAGAGTCGGATACGACTGAGCAACTTCACTTTCGCTTTTCACTTTCATGCATTGGAGAAGGAAATGGCAACCCACTCCAGTGTTCTTGCCTGGAGAATCCCAGGGACAGGGGAGCCTGGTGGGCTGCCGTCTAGGGGGTCGCACAGATTCGGACACGACTGAACTGACTTAGCAGCAGCAGCATGAATAGCTCTTTAAAATTCGTTTAAAAAACATAGCATTTTCCTAACACACCATTAGAAAACAATCTCCTGCACTTACATATCACAGGCAGACTGCTCAAGGTTCCTGCAACCCTCTGCCCCCTCACCCATTTTAGAACCTGACTCCTTACCTTGTCATAAATCACCTTTATAATGAGAGAGCAGCTAGGGCACGTTGCTACGTCTTCCCCATTTTCCAAATCCTCCTATAAATAAAATTAAACACCATATGGTCAGCGCAGCCTTCCCTTGGTGATCTCCTCCTCCCCAACCCTCTCACTTCTGTGGGCAAGCTCCTTGGAGGCTGGCCTACCCATAAGGCAGTTCAGTTCAGTTCAGTTCAGTCGTGTCTGACTCTTTGTGACCACATGGATCGAAGCACGCCAGACCTCCCTGTCCAACACCAACTCCTGGAGCTTACTCAAACTCATGTCCATCGAGTCAGTGATGCCATCCAACCATCTCATCCTCTGTTGTCCCCTTCTCCTCCCGCCTTCCATCTTTCCCAGCATCAGAGTCTTTTCCAAGAAGTCAGTTCTTCAGATCAGGTGGCCAAGGTATTGGACTATTCATAGTCCTTCCAATGAATATTCAGGACTATCTCCCTTAGGATGGACTGGTTGGATCTCCTTGCAGTCCAAGGGACTCTCAAGAGTCTTCTCCAATACCTCAGTTCAAAAGCATCAATTCTTCGGCGCTCAGCTTTCTTTACAGTCCAACTCTCACATCCAAACATGACCACTGGACAAACCCACAAGGCACGTGAGGACCAAAAGCACCTCCCGAGAGAAACGCCAGCCCCATTCTTCCCTGGAAGCGTCACTTGGGGGAAAAACACCCAGGAGGGCGAGTCATGGTTCAGTCGTCTAAAAACCCACCCCCACCTCGGAAGACAAAAGCACACTCCTTCCTCCAAAAAGCATCCTAGGGAGGGGAAGCTTGAGTGGCGGGGGTCGGCGAGAAGATTGGTACTCGCTGCCATCCACCCCCTCCCCGCTCTCCTCAGGCTTGACTGAAGGCCAGAACTACAGACGGCGCAAAGTACCGACTCTGGGAGAATTCAGAAAGGGATGAAAAAAGGAAGCGGATAACTCTTAGCCGCGCGGGTCCGCGGCAGGAACTCGGCAGAGCGAACGCGCGCCCGCTCCGAGGAGCCTCCCGTTACCTTGGTGATGCAGAAGTTATCCCCACACGGGCAGGGGTAGAAGTAGGTCTCCGAGTCCTCGTCGTATTGGAAGTCCTCGATCTCCACCTCGTCGTGAAATACCGCCATCGTCACTGGAACCGGCGCAGGTCTGTCAACTTCGCCGTTCGACGCAGGCCGGGGCCCCGGGCCAACTTAGCTGGTGCCCGCCCTCACGGGCGTCTGCACAGAGCACCGGCGCACGGAGCCCCGCTTCCGGCCCACGGAGCCCCGCTTCCGGCCCACGGAGCCCCGCTTCCGGCTCAGAGACAATGACGCAACTCCGGGCGTGAGGCCAAAGGGGTGACCGGGCAGCGGTCACCATGGAGATGGAGGCTCTAGGGGGCGGAGACACGGGCAGATAGAGCGCGCGGCTCGGGGGGTCGGTCGAGCGTCGCTCCGCCCATTGGGCAACAGCAACCAATGGAATGTGGGTTTCGCTCGCGCGGCTGTGCGTCACTTCGAGGACGCCGGAAGGGCTCCCCGGCGCCGGGGCGGAGCTTGGCGCTACGCGAGCGGCTGGGTCGGGTCGGCTCGGCTCGGCGGCGGCCGTGGCGTGGAGACTCCTGAGTGAGGCGTGCTGTCCCGTGTCTCACGTCCGTGGGCCTGAGGCCTTAAGCAGACTCCGTAGGAGGCCCCGGTCGGCCTAGGTAGTGTCAGCCCTGCCCTTGGCGCCGCTGGCGGAAAGCGCTTTGCGGGGTAAGAGGCGGCGGCGGAAACTGCTCAGCCCCCTTGACCTCTCCGGGGTGAGGGACGGAAAGCTCCTCAGAGGTCTTGATTCACCGAGTGACTTTGAGCTCCGAGCAGCGCGTGGCTTGTGATCGGGCCGCGCTCGGCTGTCCAGGTACAGCCCGGCCTCTCCCTCAGCCCAGCTTCTCTTCAGAGGCCCGTGAGGTGTGGGGGCGAAAGGACTAAGCGAGCTCTGTTAGGCGGGGTTGACGCTCAGTATCATTCTTCCACCAGTGCTGGGAACCTAGGTGTCATTCATTCCGTGTTAGTAGTCTTTAAACGGAGATACGGAGAGTCAGGTGTCTTGGCCCAGATCGCACACCTGGGAAATGAAGAGCCTGGCTGTCCCCAAAGCCTAGGAACGAGTGACATAACTAGTGTTGAACCACAGCTCCGGGAGTTGGTGATGGACAGGGAGGCCTGGCGTGCGTGGGGTCGCAGAGTCGGACACGATTGAGCGACTGAACTGAACCGAACCACAGTTTCTTCTTTGAAAGAGAAATGGAATCAGCACGCAGAGTTATTAAAATACCATGAGGCCTTGATATACGTTACAGGGAAATGCAGATAAAAGGTGATACATCTTGTGTTGGCAAAGTGGGGTTTCATGGGAGTTTTGCTCTATTCCTAAGCATTTATTCAAATTTTGGCAGAGTAGGAAGGCAGTGGGGAAAAGCCCTATTGAGAAGCAGATCTGGGCTCAGGAGATGACTGTTTGGATCTCGATATTTACATTCTTTGGCCTTATTTCCTCTTCTGACTGAAAAAGAGTTGGATTAGGGATGATTTACAAGATTCCTTTCAGGTCTAACATTTTACTTTTGCGTGGAAATTGCGAGTTTTACGTGGTTCAGCAATTACATGTACCATATTTAATTTATGTTAACATAATACATATGCATGCTACAAATGTCCACTTCCCTATGCTTATTTATGCATACACAAACGTTTGCATGAATTAATTTTGTGTGTGCTGAAGTCCCAGCTGGTTTAACTCTTTTAAAGCTTGAAAACCTAATGGCAAAGGAGTCTTTGGGAGAAAATTTGGAAGTTACATTAAAAGGGTTTATAGAATATTGCAGAGGCATCACACACATTCTGTTTTCCTTAATTGGCGATCTAACCAGCAGTTCGAAAGTGTTTGTTAAACTCATTGCGGGTTAACTGGACTGATTCTGCTTTGAGCAGAGGAGCAGAAAAGCCCTTTTGGTAAAGCCTATGTAGCTCAGAGGTTGCTCTCTGTGTCTTTGTGAGTGAAGTGAAAGTCACTCACGCATGTCCAACTCTTTGTGACCCCATGGACTATTCTCCAGGCCAGAATACTGGAGTGGGTGGCCTTTCCCTTCTCCAAGGGATCTTCCCAAACCAGGGATCGAACCCAGGTCTCCTGCAGTGCGGGCGGATTCTTTACCAGCTGAGCCACAGGGGAAGACTTTGTAGACACAGGGATTTTCCCAGGTAGCCTCTTGGAGAGAGGAGGACGGAAGACAGTTGTTAGTGTCAGAATTGTAGTCCCAGTGATTGTTTTGAGGTTGGGAATCTTTTTGGTTCTTTAGTACTTCTGAGCATAAGTACCTCCAGAATAAAGGTGAGTTGTTTTTGAAGGTCTGGAAATGGGTGCATATTTGATTCATGGAAGTATAAATTGGTAGACTTTTTAGGAAGCAGTTTGGGTCTGTCAAAAACAATTTGCTGAGGAATTTTGAAATCTGAAGTTAGTAATCCTAAAAGTTACAGGAGTTGTTGGGTAATTTTTCTTTATAATTTCTTTTTAATTTTCCAACTTTTCTTTGAGTATGTATTACTTCAAATAGGAAAAGAAAAGTGAATGAGCCACTTTATTAATCGTAGTTGACACTGTGTGCCACATCCTGTACCAACTGGTGTTTACGTGCATCATGTTATTAAAACAATGAGGTATAGGCATCACTCCCATTTTCAACATTGGGAAACCTGAGGGTTAGAGGCTTAGGTTTAGAAACTTGCCTAAAAGGGCCAAGCTGGTGAATGGCAGTAAGCTATGGTGAGAACTCGGGCCTGGCTGAGCCCAGAAACTGGGTCTTTGTGACCTTCAGCGCCATCTGTGATCTGATGCTGCTTGAAGCAGAGCTGGGTTAAACAGGCAGCTCTGGCAGTCTACAGAGGGCTCAGATTTTCCTCTAGAGTGGTGCTGGTTCCCTTGAGACCTGATTTGGGGGTCTCCTTGGCCTTTCGTACTGCTTTCATCCTGCCATCTGTTGCCACATCCCTTGTTTGGCCAGAGGTGGGTCTGCTTACCTGTCAGTTGGAGAGCATACTGTGCTGAAGAAAGTAAAACTGTAGCAAAACCCGTGATGCATTATTTTACGCCACCCAACGTTTTCGAATAGAACGTAACAGTGACTACTGAACTACACTTATTCCTAGAAAAGAGTGGACACATTTCATAATGAGATATCTTTGGACTCAGAGAGTAAGACAAAAACAAGTTTAATAGTAGCTATACGGTCATTTGAGACCACAAATTTATGGTTTAAAAATAATTTTTTAAAAATCGTAATGCTGCTGATTTGGAAAACAACAGTGAACAAAATTCTTAGCATGAGATTGAATTTAGAACTAGGTCATACTTACGTCATAGCAGCTGTGTTTTATGAATGTTGTTGTAGATCAGGCTGGGCAGTTGTTTTTTGGGCACATAACCCACTGCCTCTCTAGATTGGGGTTGATTTTTAGTGATCCTCCTGCATGCCAGGTATTTCCCCAGACATGTACCCCTTTCAGCAACCCAGTGAGGTAGTCTTGGCATTTCATTTAAAAAGGGGAAGAGGTGACTGGCCCAAGGTTGAAAGCCAGAAAGGAGTCAGATCTGAGCCCGGTTCTGCTGGTTCTGACTGCAACACTCTGCAGTAACTTGTGTTTCACTTGGGGCCCCTTTCCGAATGCTGAGAGCCTGTGCTTCCTCACTGGCACCTGGGGTTCTAAATCGGCAAGTGCCGTGCCACCTCTGAGTTTCTTTCTGTGCCTCCCTGCTCTTTGAGGCATTCTTGGTTTTTTTTTCTTTTTCTCACTACCTGTTCACACGTCATCCTGTCTCAGCAAGTGATAGGGCTCTAGCTCCAAAATCTAGTCCGTCTTCATGTGTTTCTGTATTGGTTTTATTCTGTCTGAGCTTAGCCAGGCACCTTCTAACTGAACTGCCTGCTTCAGTCGGTGCTTTGCAAGGCAGTCGGAGTGGCCCTTTAGTGAGTGAGATCACGCCCCTCCCCTGGTTTGTTCAAGCCCTCCAGTCGCCTCCCTTTGCCTTTGGAAGAAGGCCTGCCCCCTGGCCATGGGCGGCCGTGGCCTGGCTCTGTCTCCGCGCTGGGGCTCGTCCATCACGCCCGACTCTCTGCCCTACAGTCGCACTGGCTGTGCTCTGTCTCACACACCAGCCTCGTTTCTGTGGCGGGGCCTCTGCTTCTTGCCTCTGCACTTACCCTCATCGTTCAGGTCTCAGCTCAGACTCCTCTTGAGAGAGACCTTTCCTGATATTCCCCAGCCTCCTTCACTCTTATTTCCTTTGCACACTTACTGTAATCTGTGTCTTTTAATTATGTTTATTAGCTGCTGTAGACATTGCAATAAAAGCTTCATGTAATGGCAAAGGCCTTGTGTCTGGTTCTTTGTTGTGTCTCCGCAACCTAAAATAGTGCTGGATACTCCAGTAATTGTTAAATGATTTGAATGTACTTGTTGAACAGAAACTAGTATAGTTCATTTTAAATCTTAAATTTAATCTGTTGCTTGTAGGACTGCTTAAATGGCTATATGCCCACTCCAGTACTCTTGCCTGGAGAATCCCATGGACGGAGGAGCCTGGTGGGCTGCCCATGAGGTCGAGAAGAGTCGGACACGACTGAGCGACTTCACTTTCACTTTTCACTTTCACCCATTGGAGAAGGAAATGGCAGCCCACTCCAGTGTTCTTGCCTGGAGAATCCCAGGGACGGGGGAGCCTGGTGGACTGCCAACTGTGGGGTCGCACAGAGTCGAACACTACTGAAGCAACTTAGCAGTAGCAGCAGCAGTATTTATGATATTTTTCTCTGTTTCAGAAATAACTTTTTGGTGAGGTAAGGGCCAAATGAGGATACAAACGTTGATGGAATGTTCTTTTTTGTATGGTTTTGAAAATTACTTAATCTATGTTAATTATCTATAGTTAATTAATGTTTACATTGAATGAATAAGACCATTGGACCCATTTCAGGATATGGATAGGTGTTTTCCTTTTCGTCCCGTATTGTTCACTTCCTGTTTTCTGAATGTGTTAATTGTTTTTAATTGAAGTACGAGTGCCTGCATGCTCAGCTGTGTCCTGCTCTCTGCAACCTCCTGGATTGTAGTCTGCAGGCGCCTCTGTCCATGGAGTTTTCCAGGCAACAGTACTGGAGTGGGGTGCCATTTCCTACCCCAGGGGATCAAACCTGCATCTCTTGTGCCTTCTGCATTGGCAGGCCACCTGCGAAGCCCTTCCTGAAGTCTGGTTGATGTACAGTGTCCCTTAGTTTCAGGTGAGCACAGTGATTCAGGTATATCATACATACATGTGTATGTATCAGACTCTCTTCCCTTACAGGTTTTTACGTAATCCTGAGTGTGGTTCCTGTGTTAACAGGAAGTCCTCACTGGTTACCTGTTTTACATTTAGCAGTGTGTATATGTTAATCCCGAGCTCCTAACGTATGCCCCCATTCCTCTTTGGTAGCCGTAAGTCTGTTTTCTGTGTCTGTGAGTCTGTTTCTGCTTCCTCGATAAGTTCATCTGTATCATTTTAGGTCCGTGTGTAGGTGATACCGTACGATTGTCTTTCTCTGTCTGACTTCACCTAGTCTGCTAGCCTCTAGGTCCATCTTTGTTGCTGCGGATAGCATTATTTCACTCTTTGCTATGGCTGAGTGATGTTCCATTGTGTATTTTATCCTCGTTTTTGTCCATCTCACCTGTCAGTGGTTGTGTAGGTCGCTCCCGTGTCTTGGCTGCTGTGGATGGTGCTCCAGTGAGCATTGCAGTGCCTGTGTGTTTTCGGTTGTGATTTTCTCCAGGTGCATGTCCAGTGGGGTTGAAGGGTCAATGATAGCTCTGTTTTTAGTTTCTTAAGGAGCCTCCATGCTCTTCTCCATAGAGGCTGTACCGATCTGCATTCCCACCTACCGTGTAGAATGGTTCCTTTTTCTGCACATGCTCTTTAGCGTTTAGTATTTGTAGACTTTTTGTTGATGGCCATTCTCACTTGTGTGAGGTTATACCTCATTGTAGTTTTGATTTGCATTTCTCTAATAATTTGTGATGTTGAGCATCTTTTCATGTGCCTTTTTAGCTGTCTGTGTGTCTTTGGGGAAATGTCTGTTTAATCTTTTGCCCATTTTTTGATTGGGTTATTTTTTTTACGTAGAGCTGTTTGTGTATTTTGGAGATTAAGCCTTTGTGGGTCAGTCACATTGTTTGCAAAATATTTTCTCCCATTCTGTAGATTGTCTTTTTATTTGGTTTATGGTTTCTTTTGCTTTGCAAAAGCTTTTAAGTTTAATTAGGTCCCATTTGTTTATTTTTGTTTTTATTTTTATTACTCTAGGAGACAGATTTTAAAAAATCTTTCTGCAGTTTCTGTCTGAGAGAGTGCTGTCTGCGTTTTCCTCTAGGATTTTGATAATGTCCAGTCTCACATTTAGGTCTCTAATTCATTTTGAGTTTATTTTTGTGTGGTGTGAGGAAGTGTTCTAATTTCATTCTTTTACATGTAGCTGTCCAGTTTTCCCAGCACCACTTACTGAAGAGACTGTCTTTTCTCCATTGTGTATTCTTGCCTCTGTCATCGATTAATTGACCATAGGTGCCTGGGTTTGTTTCTGGGCTTTGTATCCTGTTCCATCGATCTGTGTGTCTGTTTTTATGCCAGTACCCTGCTCTTTTGACGACTGTGGCTTTGTAGTATAGTCCGAAGTCACGGAGCCTGACTCCTTCAGCCCTGCATTTCTTTCTCAAGATTGTTTGGCTCTTCAGGGTTTTTTGTGTTTCCATACAAATTAAAACTTTTTTTTTTTTGGTTCTAGTTCTGTGAAAAATTCCATTGGTAACTTGATAGAGATTGCATTGAATCTGTAGGTTGCCTTGGGTAATACAGTCATTTTGACAGTATTGATCCTTCTAACCCAAGAACATGGTCTATCTTTCCATTTGTTTGTGTCCTCTTTGATTTCTTTCATCAGCTTCCTGTGGTTTTCAGAATATAGGTCTTTTATCTGCTAAGGCAGGTTTACTCCTAAGTATTTTATTCTTTTTGACATATGGTAATTGCAGTTCTTTTCTTACTTTCTCTTTCTGATCTTTCATTGTTAGTGTATCGGAATGCAACAGATTTCTGTGTATTAATTTTGCATCTTGGGACTTTACCAAATTCATTGATGAGCTCTAGTAGTAAATTACTTAGTATATGTTAATTTTCTGTAGTTAGTTAATACTTTCATTGACTATATAAAGCCACTGGATGTGTTTCAAAATATGGATAGGTTTTTTTCTTTAAATACTTTATTGCTTTAGAAGGCGCTTTGAACACAGTTTGATAAAATACCCTTTATTTACCAGTAGGTGGCACTCTTGGTCATGGTTATTGCTGTTGTTAAAAAAACAAAGATTTTAGAATTTTAAAGAGAACAGCTTTTAAAAATTAAGTTTTCTTGGTTTTCTAGTTGAAGCTGAGCAGTAGACCAAACAGCATAATCACTAAAAGATGTGTCTTAGATGAGGGCAGCTTATTGCAGCAATAGATGCCCAGAACACTGAGCCGAGCAGTGTGTCCGTATTCGCCTGCACATCAGTTAAATTTTGTCAGGGAGTTCGGGCCCAAATGACACGGACCTGTTATCAGCCCAGTCCCTGGTCTGGTTGTTCATGGGGTGGAGACCCTAAGCAGCAGGAGATACAGACGGTTCAAGAAAGATGAGTGGGCGTCCCTGGTGGCTCAGCAGTAAAGAATCCCCCTGCAATACAGGAGACGCGGGTTTGATCCCTGGGTCGGGAAGATGCCCTGGAGGAGGGCATGGCAACGCACTCTAGTATTCTTGCCTAGGAAATCCCATGGACAGAGGAGCCTGGCAGGCGGTAGGACATGGGGTCGCAACAGAGTCAGACATGGCTCAGCAATGAAACAAGAAGAAAGATGAAAGAGAGAAACAGCAAGAGAAACAGACAAGAAAAGTGGGAACATGAGGAGTGGATGGAAGGGGGTCGCCACTGAGAGTAGCTTGGCTGTGAGGTGATGCTTGCCTGTTACAATGAGCCTTTGCTTTTACCGCTAAGAGACAGGAGTAGTTTCCTTTCTTTTTTTAAATAAGTTTGATTATCTATTTATTTTTGGCTGTGCAGGGTCTTGTTTGCGGCTCAGGGGTTTTCTCTGGTTGTGGTGAGCGGGGCTTGTGCACACGCTTCTCATTGCATCGGCTCTAGGAGCACAGGTTTCTAGGCGCACGGGCTGAGTCGCTCCTAAGCGTGTGGAGTCTTCCTGGACCAGGGATTGAACCCATGCCCCTGCATTGGCCGGGGGACTCCCATCCGCTGTGCCACCAGGGAAGTCCGGAGATGGTAGTGCTTTTGAACAGCTTCTCAAACGTTGTTCTTACATGTTGTCTCTGCCGTTGCAGGAACTTGGTGAGAGTTCAGTGGATGGTGCCGTTTCTGTTCCAGCCCGTCTGTGTGCCGAAGGTCTCAGTGTGATTCCAGGACCAGAATATTGCATGTCAGCCAGCCAGCCAGCCAGCTGTACACTTAACGGCTCCTAAACTCTCATGGGCCTCTGAAGTAAGTTCTGCCTTCTTTAATATACCATTTTTGGTTTAGCACATTCAGAGGAGAGGAACTACGTTTTATGTGAGGTGGAAAGAGGCCTTTCACTTCTTTCATTTTACTAGACAGAAAAATAGCAAGTAGCATGTTTATCCACAATGGCAAGAAATAGATCTTTTATCTGAAGGCTAGTTAGAAAGCAGTGGTTTTTTAATATGATTTGGTTGTAACTGAACGAATTTCATATGATAATTGTCACCTCTCAATTTATTTAGTTTTGTTTCAGGTCTGTATCGTCTAAAATATCTTCAAGCTCCCTAAGGTATTCGTTTTGTTCGTGTGGCCCCAGGGCTCTGCCACATGATGGACTCTTAGTAAATGTTTGTCAAATGAAGGGCTAAATTAATGAGTGTGGTGTAGGAATGTGGCACACTTCCCTTGGAGCAGGAATGTAGACTTCACTTGAATATTTTCTAACATTGTATTTGTTACAGTTCATTTATACAGTACCTCCCAAAGAGCTCAGGAAATAGTGTCCACATACATTTTCGTTTATTCTGAAGCCAACTAAGATAGGAAAGGACAGATATATATGGCAATATAACTTGTTAAAAGTGGCCATCCTAAGCAGTGTGCTTGCGTGCTAAGTCGCTTCAGTCATGTCCGACTCTTTGCGACCCCATGGACTGTAGGGTTAGACGCCTCTGTCCTTGGGCTTCTCTAGGCAAGAGTGCTGGAATGGGTTGTCTGCCTTTCCCCAGGGGATCTTCCCAGCCCAGCGATCGAACCCATGTCTTTTATGTCTCCTGCATTGGCGAAAGGGTTCTTCACCACTAGCACCACCTGGGAAGCCCTTTAAGCAAAGAAAGATTTAAGAATTAGCAGAGAAAACACAGAGTGATAGGAAGCAAAAAAAATATATCATCTGACTCCCAATCAGTGGTTTTCCTGATAGGCGGTAGTTTTTAGAATTTGATGTGTTAATCTTTGTGTTTTTTTTTTTTTCTTTAAACTTGTTATTGAAATTTGACATGTAAATGGAAGTACATAAATCCTAAGAAGACTGCTTGGTTGAATTTTTAAGACAAAATTTTGGGAGAGCAGTTTTAGGTTCACCGCAAGATTGAGGGCAAGTAGAGAGTTTCCCTTCCACTCCCTCCCCCCACACGCACAGCCTCCCCACCGTCCACAGCCCCCGCCAGAGTGGGGCCTTTAATCACCGACCTGTAACCGGTGAACCTGTGCTGACTCGGGGAGTCATCCCAAGTCTAACAGCACGGCTCACTCTTGATGTTGTGTGTTCTGTGGATGTGGACAAATGTATGATGACACGTATCCATCATTATGGTACCTTCTGAAGTATTTTGACTGCTCTGAAACTCCTCTTGTGTTTGAGGAATTTTTTCCAAAATGAAAATACCCATATAATCAACATTCAGATTAAGAAACAACTTTGTTACTGTCACCTCGCCATGGGTGACTGCTGATTTGACTTCCAGCTCCACAGATTGGTTTCTTCCTGCTTTTGTACTTTGTATGACTGGACTCGTAGACTAGGTGCTTTGTGTAGGTGCTTTTTTGAGTCTTCTCTGTCATTCTTTTCATTTACTGAGGTATTTGTGTTACTCATTTCTGTTACTGCTTGTGGTTGGAGTCTGTTTATTCTCATTGCTGTGAACCTCAGAAAATTTGTCTGCCCTTTTCTCTTTATCTCATAAGAAATATTGCAGACTTATGTGGTGCTCTGGGCGGAATATAGTTACTAGGCAGTTACAGAATCTGCTGTCCTCTTCTGTGATAGTGTAAGATCAGTGCCCCAAGCTCGGTCAGAGACTTTGGAAGCTAATGGAGGACGGGAATATTTGCCAGCACCGATGGTCACCGATACGTGTGCATGTGTTGTGGGGATCAGAGGACCCAACTTCCAATAGCAGCCACAGTGTTGTCAGGGTGAAGTTAGGTCTTTAATCGTTTTGCTGTTAGATCAGCTCATAATATCAGCAGCAAAAATCCAAACTCTTCTTCACTGGCCCCTAAGACAGTCTGATGTTTCCCTCCTTTTTCTTGGAATGTTGTGACTTTGAGTTTGCTGTCTCCCAGGAAGCGCCATGGTGGTCGCGATCCCCAGGCTGCTGCGAGGCCCTCTGGGCACCATCTGCACTCAGGCGGCTCTGCTGAGATCAACGCCCAGCGCTTTGCGCCACCTCACGCGGAGCAGGTGAGTGCTCACCTTCAGTGTCGTTTGAGGCGGGTGTTCAGAGAGCCCGGACCTGCGGAGCACAGTGGGAGGCAGGGCGTAGCGTCCTTCCTGACTGTGCTGCTGCCAGGGGGTCGCAAGCTTTAGTTAGTGTATAGATTTCCAGGGCTGTTCTCTGGGATCCATAATGTTATGTTGTGTCCTGGACAGCCAGTTACATTGTGTACTGGATGGCGTTCCTTTCCAGTCACAGGTACTGGATAGTCACGATAATTAATACTGTAATTAAGTTTTAGGAGGATAATACTTAATAACCTAATTTTACTTTCTATTAAAGTGTAATGAAATCCAAAAGGAGACCTGATCACTTGGAGAGAACTGCAGATGTCGTTCGGCAGGAGGTTTGTATCTCGGGCCAGGGCAGGTTCTCCTAGCTTACAGTCTGCACACGGTTAAGCCCAGCTTACCACAAGGGCTTTAGATGAGCTTGAATCCCTTTGAGGGACAGTCCGGGCAGGTTTGTTATGTTTCTCTCCAGAACTTCTCCAAATGTGACTTGGGACAACTGATTTGAAAAGATGATAGCCAAATACTCCAGTCATTCCCTTTAAACTCAGAATGGATGGATTTGTTTCTGATGAAGGGAGTGTTGTAGCAATGGAGGGAACTGGCCTCACAGGCATAAGGTTTAGGGTGCTATTTTAGGAAGAGATCTTCCGTTAGAGCCTAAATTTTATGAGTAGCTTGCCTTTTCTTTCTTTTTTGGCACCATGTCTCAAAGCCCTTGTTCTTATCCCTACTTTAGAACAACTTCTTATTTCATCCAAAGGGAGAAGGCACTAACATCTGGGAAAGGAAGGTGGATGAGCTCTCGTTACCTTCCCGTGTACAGACTTTTTCCTCCATGTTCAGACCATGGAAGGGCTAATCCACCAACCTGAAGGGGTGTCACGGGCTGGGAAATAAAGGATCCTCACCCTCTGCCTCCATGAGTAACCCCATTTTCTTTTAAAAACATAATGAGATATTTGATTTTTCTTTTGAATGATTCTTCAAATACTTGGATTGTGTTTAGCTTAGTTTTATAGGTATTTTTAAACTAATGGTTAAAAAACTATGTATTTTATATAAAGAAGGATTATCCACTTCTATAAACATGGTCAGAAATTGTATTGTTGTTACAGTTTAATTTTTAGTGTTAATAATAGAATTTAATATAAGAGAGCATTATTTAGGCTCCACTTTTCAAGCTTATTCTACTTTCAGAAAATTGCTTTGGGACCAAGAGTGGTATATTTGTGAATTCAGCTTTAAGCCTGTGTGTTTTTGAAGAGTCTGTGTAAAAGTATTTCAGCATAATAGATTTATGGATGTGTAAGAAAATATGCTTTTCCCACTGATGATAAATCTGAAAATACTTTTTTTGGTTTGTTCAACACACAAAAGTGCTGGTTCTGTAAATGTGATATTTGTTAGAATTCTTTTTTGAAAAGTGAAACCTTGCCAGTTTTGAAGAAAAAGCAGTTTCTGTAGCAGCTCGGACTGTCCTTTTTTCTGTTGCATTTTGAGGCAGGTAGAATTAGAGCTGAGTTAGGCAGCCTTCCTTAAAGGGCCCGACAGTGAGTGTTTCAGGCTTCCAGGGCCGGGCTGTCTTGGTTACAGCCGCAGAACCCCGCCTTTGTCGTGTGAGGATGGCCCTGGGCAGCATGCGCGCACGTCGCTGGGGCTGCTTTCCAGTGAGGCGGCGTTTACCAGCACACCCGGATCTGGCCCGTGGTTTGTTTGTAGTTTGCCAACTCTTCAATTAGAGTAGCATTTCAGAATTTGCCAGGACAAAACTATTGAGACTGGTGAGAGGTTATTTTGAGCCAAGTTGAAGAAAACTTGACAGAAAGTCAGTGTAAGCTCCGTTAGTGTGATTGAACAGCTGAGAGTTTTAACGCGCGGAAGTCAGAGAATTGTGGGGCAGTTCCAGCTGTGGCATCGCTTTCGGGGAGGTGGGGCGGATTTTTTTCCAGCGGCCCCTCCTCTCCTCTCCACTCCTCCACACAGAAGAAGGAGAGCAGAAGCTGGGGGCAGGGGGCTGGGTAAAGCCTGGGGGCGTCGGGAGCCGTGACCTCCGCGGTGTGAGGTGATCCCCACCGTCTGAGGTGACCAGGGCCTCGCCCACACCCCCAGAGGGCAGCCCCCCGCCGTAGAGCAGGCCCTCAACTTGGGCACGTGGGCAGCACCGGCTCCTCAGGCCTGGCCGGATCACGTCCTCGTTACCTCATCTGCTGGCCCTGCCATTTGGTGAGAGCACTTCACAGAACTCCCCACGTGTCATTTCCGGCAGCTGCAGCCTGGGAGGCAGCCTAAGGGTAGCTTGGCCCCTGCCTCTTCAGCACAGGGGGCAGAGCCTGGAGCCAGAGGGAAGCCCCACGTCTGATTCCTGGTCCCCGGGACCCTGCGTCCAGAACGGGGCCCTCACCCCGCCAGGAGCGTCCTTTCTGTACTCCCAGGGTTCCCTCTGCAGGATTCCCTGAATGGCCATCCCGTGACGGTAATACCTCTTACCTGGGGCCTGTAGAGTCCTGCTGATGCAGGGAGCTGAGCTCTGAACTCGGGTTCACGCTTTTTCCTCTTAAGGATCCAGTGTAAGCAGTCTGGGTAACCTTAGAGATGTCAAGGAGATAAGAGGAGAGATACTGCAATGCAGTAAGGATTATTCACGCAAGACTAAGCTTTCACCCCAGGAGTCACTCCCTGCTTGGCCCTCTATACAGGGCTGGCCCTCTGAGCAAGACTTTTCATCAATTACTGGGAGATTCTGGTAATGAAAGAATTGTAAACTCACTAATCCTTATGTTTTACTTTGAGAAATATACCAGACGCTAGGCACCCCACTCCAGTACTCTTGCCTGGAAAATCCCATGGATGGAGGAGCCTGGTGGGCTGCAGTCCATGGGGTCGCTAAGAGTCGGACACGACTGAGCGACTTCCCTTTCACTTTTCACTTCCATGCATTGGAGAAGGAAATGGCAACCCACTCCAGTGTTCTTGCCTGGAGAATCCCAGGGACGGGGAAGTCTGGTGGGCTGCTGTCTATGGGGTCGCACAGAGTCGGACACGACTGAAGCGACTTAGCAGCAGCAGCAGCAGCAGGCTAGGTCCTGGGGTTGCAGTGTTGAAAACGATAGATAAGGTTCCTCATCTCAGATTCTCAGTGGTCAGAAGCAGCTGATTCTGTGCAGCTGATCAATTCTAATGCACTGATCCTTTTTCTCCCTCCCTCCCTTTCTTTTTTTAAAAACTAAGTTTATTTTTATCAAAGTATAATTGATTGACAGTATTACGTTAATTTCTGGTATACAGCACAGTGATTCAGTTATATACATACACACTTATATATGTGTGTGTCTTTTCAGATTCTTCACTCATAAGTTATTAACAAAATGTTGAGTATAGTTCCCTGTGCTCTACAGTAGGTCCTTGTTGATTATCTGTTTTATATATAGTAGTGTGTATATCTTAATCCCTAACTCCTAACTTATTCCTGCCCCTCTCCCCTTGGTAACCATGAGTATTTTCTATTTCTTGAGTCTTTCTGTTTTGTAAATAAGTTCATTTGTATCATTTGTTTAGATTCCACATATAACTGATACCATATGCTATGTGTCTTTTTCTCTCGGGCTTCAGTTCATATGATAGTCTCTAGGTCCATCCATGTTGCTTTAAATGGCATTTTTCATTCTTTTTTATGGCTGAGTAATATTCTATTACACACACACACACACACACACACACACGTATTATATATGTACCAGATCTTCTTTGTCCATTCACCTGTCGATGGACATTTAGGTTGCTGCCATGTCTTGACTGCTGTAGCCATTGGGTTGCATGGCCAGGGATCAAACCTGTGTCCCTTGCATTGAAAGGCAGATTCCCTTTGGACCACCAGAGAAGTCCCTCGTAGTTCTGATCTGCATTTCTCTAATAATGGGCGTTGTTGAGCATCTTTCCATATGTTTGTTGGCCATCTGTATATCTTCTTTGGAGCAGTGTCTGTTTAGATCTCCTGCCCAGTTTTTGATTGGGTGGTTTGATTTTCGATTTGAGCTGTATAGTCTGTTTGTATATTTTGGGGATTAATCCTTTGTTGGTTGCATTGTTTACACATTTTTTCTCCCATTCTATAGGTTGTCTTTTCATTTTGTTTATGGTTTCCTTTGCTTTTCAAAAGCTTTTAAGTTTAATTAGCCCACATTTGTTCATTTTTGTTTTTATTTCTATTACTCTAGGAGATGGATCCAATAAGATACTGCTATAATTTATGTCAAAGAGTGTCCTGCATATATTTTCCTCTAGGAGTTTTATAGTGTCCAGTCTTACTTTTAAGTCTCTGATTCATTTTGAGTTTATTTTTGTGTGTGGTCTTAGGGAACATTTTAATTTAATTTTTTTACATGTAGCTGTCCAGTTTTTCAAGCACCACTTATTGAAGAGACCATCTTTTCTCCATATGTATTTTTGCCTCCATCATAGATTAATTGACTATAGATCCATGGGTTTATTTTGGGGCTTTCAATCCTGTTCTGTTGATTTATATGTTTTTTTTATGCCAGTACCCTACTCTTGATGACTGTAACTTTGTAGTATAGTCTGAAATCATGAGTCTGATTTCTCCAGCTATACTTTACTTCCTCAAGATTGTTTTGGCTCTTCAGGGTCTTTTGTGTTTCCATACAAATTAAAACATTTTTTTGTTCTAGTTCTGTGGAAAGTGCCTTTGATAATTTGATAGGGATTGCACTGAATCTGTAGATTGTATTGGTTAGTCATTTTGACAGCACTGATCTTTCCAGCCCGGGAACAGGGTGTGTCTTTATCTTTGGTTTGTTTCGTCAGCGTCTCGTAGTTTTCTGAGCACAAGGCCTCTGTCTCCTCAGGTAGGTTTATTCCTCGGGGTTTTATTCTTCTTGACGTGAACGTGACTGTGGTTGTTTCCTTTCTCTTTCTGATCTTTGACTGTTAGTGTATAGGAATGCAGCAGATTTCTTGTATTAATTTTGTATCTACAACCTGACTTAATTCACTGCTGAACTCTGGCAGTTCTCTGCTCGCATCTTTAGGGTTTTCTGTGTGTCGTGTAATGTCATCGGCAGACAGCAACAGTTTTACTTCTTTTCCAATGTGGACCCCCGTCCCTTTTTTTCCCTCTCTGATTGCAGTGACTGGGACCTCCAAAAGTATGTTGAATGAAAGTGGCGAGAGTGGGCCTCTTTGTGTTGTCACCAAGTTTAGAGGAAATGCTTTCAGCTTTTCACTGTTGAGTATGACGTTAGTTGTGGGTTTGTCATATGTCACCTTTATTATGTTGAGGTGGGTTCCCTGTAAGCCCACTTTCTGGAGAGTTTTTATCATAAATGGATGTTTAATTTTATCAAAAGCTTTTTCTGCACTTATTGAAATGGTCCTATGGTTTTTATTCTCCAATTTGTTAATGTGGTATGTCACACTGATTGATTAGTGGATATTAAAACATTGATCAAGGGTTTTTGCAGAAATTGATGCTTGTAGCCAGTGATTTGTTATGTAAGTGAATATTGAAACACAGTGGTCAATAACATTCGGGTAACAAAAGACGTATTGGTGCGCCTCTTGTCGATGATGTGTTAAAGACTCTTGCGTCCTTGGGATGAGCCCCACTCGGCCGTGGTGTGCGATTCTTTTAGTGCATTGTGGGATTCAGTTTGCTAGTATTTTGTTGAGAATTTTTGCATCTATGCAAAAATTTTTTTTCATCCCAGTCAGGGATGTTGGTCTGTAATTTTCTTCTTTTTGTGGTAGTTGTGTCTAGTTTTGAAATCAGGGGGATGGTGGCCTTATAGAATGAGGTTGGAAGTATTTCTTCCTTTGCAATTATTTTGGAATAGTTTCAGAAGGATTGGTGTTAACTCTTCTCTAAGTATTTGGTAGAATTCGCCTGTGAAGCCATCTGGTCCTGGAGTTTTCTTTGTTGGGACTTTTAAAATCACAGTTTCAATTTCAGTGCTTGTAATTGGTTTGTTCATATTTTCTCTCTCTTCCTAGTTCACTTTTGGGAAATTATACCTTTCTAAGAATTTGTCCATTTCTTCCAGGTTGTCCATTTTATTGGCATATAGTTTTTTTGTAGTAGTCTCTTATGGTCCTTTGTATTTCTGTGATGTCAGTAGTAACTTCTTTTACATTTCTAATTTTATTGATTTAGGTCCTCTCCCTTTTTTTCTTGATGAGTTTTGCTAAAGGTTTATCAATTTTGTTTATCTTTTCAGGAAATCAGCTTTTAGTTTTATTGATTTTTGTATTTTCTTTGTCTCTATTTCATTTCTGCACCAATCTTTATGACTTCTTTCTTTCTACTAACTTTGGGTTTTGTCAGACCTCTTTCTCTAGTTGCTTTAGATGTAAGGTTAGATTATTTGTGAGTCTTCTGATTCCTCAGGTAAGCTTCTAGTGCTCTAAGCTCATCTTCAGATGTCAGGTTAGGTTCTCTGTGGGTTCTGACCCCTCAGCTAGGCTTGTTTTGCTATAAGCTCATCTCTTAGACCTGCTTTTGCTGCATCCCACAGATTTTGGATGGCTGTGTTTTCATTTCATTTCTTCTTAGGTATTTTTTAATCTCTTTGATATCTTCAGTGATTCATTGGTTGTTTAGTAGCTTATTGTTTAGTCTCCACATGTTTATGTTCTTTTGCAGTTTTTTTCCTTGTAATTGATTTCTAATCTCATAATGTTGTGGTAGGAAAAATTACTTGATATGATTTCAGTTCTCTTAAATTTACTGAGGCTTGCTTTGTGGCCTTGCATGTGAGCTGTCCTGGAGAGTGTTCCATGTACATTTGAACCTTGCTACTTTCAGATGGAATGCTCTATAAATACCACTGAAGTCCATCTAATCTAATGTGCCATTTAAGGTCTGTGTTCTTTTATTCTGTCTGGATGATCTGTTCATTGATGTAACTATTATTATCAATTCTCACTTTTTGTTAACATTTGCCTTATATATGGAGGTGTGCTGGGCACACATGTTTACAATTGTTACATCTTCTTCTTGGATTGATTCTTTGATCATTTTGTCCTTCAAAGTGGACACACTTTGATCAAAGATCAGAGTGTCCTTCTTTATCTCTTCTAACAGTCTTTATTTTAAAGTCCACTTTGTCTGATCCGAGTATTGTTACTCCAGCTTTCTTTGGATTTCCACTTGCACAGAATCTCTCTTTCCATCCCCACGCTTTCATTCTGTGTGTGTCACTAGGTCTGAATTGGGTCTCTTGTAGACAGCATATTTATGGGTCTTGTTTTTGTATCCATTTGGCCAGTCTGTGTCTTTTGGTTCAAGCATTTAATTCACTTACATATGAGAGAATTATCGTTTATATATGTTCTTCCAGTCAGTCTCCCACATGTGAACGAATGGCATTCTGGGAGTGCATTCATGAGTCCAGTTTGTACGTCCAACACAGGTAACCTAGGCATCCAGCTTTTACAGGTAACTTTTACAGAGACGTGAACTCAGGTGACTGGACATGTGAATGCATGTTGCATGTTTGAAAGCTAACAACTTGAAGGTTCATATGTTGGAGACTTACGGTGTTGCCATTTTGTTCATTGTTTTTGATCTGTTCTTGTAGATATTTTTTTCTTTGCTGCTCTTTTGTTCTTCTGTGATACGATGACTATCTTTAATGTTGTGTTTGGATTCCTTTTTCTTTTTTGTGTGTATATCTATTATAGATTGTTCAGTTGCGGTTATCGGGTTTTGATACAGCAGTCTGTATGTGTATATATATGATTGTTTTAAGTTGCTGGTCTCTTAATTACAAGTGCGTTTCAAATACCATGTACTTGTACTCTCCTCTTCTCATGATTACTGGTTTTGAGGTCACATTTGTGTGTGGGCTTTTCCTCCCTTTACTGTATGTTTGTCTTTTCCAGTGAGCCTTCCCATTCCATCATTTTCTTGTTTTTAGTTGTGGCCTTTCCTTTTCCACTTAGAGAAGTTCCTTTAGTATTTGTTGTAAAGCCAGTCTGGTGGTGCTGAATTCTCTTAGCTTTTGCTTATCTGTAGAGCTTTTGATTTCTCCGTCAGATCTAAAGGAGAGCCTTGCTGGGTATTCTTGGTTGTGGGTTTTCCCCTGTCATCACTTTAAATATTGTGTATCATGCCACTCTCTTCTGGCCTGCAGAGGTTTTGTTTTGCTTTTGTTGTGCTTTGACACCGAGTTGGAGCCTACTGGGGGGCTTCCTTGATGGTTCAGATGGTAAGGAATCTGCCTGCAATGCAGGAGACCCAGGTTCAATCCCTGGGTCTGGAATGTCTTCTGGAGAAGGAAATGGCAACCCCCTCCAGTATTCTTGCTTGGGAATTCCATGGACAGAGGAACCTGGCTGGCTGCAGTCCATGGGGTTGCAAAGAGTCAGACATGACTGTCCTGGAAGAGATGATGGTGGCTTAGAGCAGGGCGGTGGGGATTGGGGTGGGGCTGATGGGATTCACAGGTGGGTGGGGGTGCACATATAGAGAGAGGAGGGCGGGAGAGCCAGAGACTTCCAGCTTTGGTGTTTGGATAATCGGGGAAGATGATGATGGTGGCACATACTTGTTAGAACAAGTTTGGAGGAGGGAATAAGGGGCTCTGTTTGGGGATGACCTGGGGTGGGAGGTGGAAGGTGGATGGAGTTACAGGTGAGATGAGATCAGTCATGAGCTTTGTCAGCTCAAGTCAGCCATTGAATCTACATGGAGATTATTATGCTGTTTTTACTGGTTTTGTATGTGCTTGAAGTTTTCCATAGTGAAAAAGAGAAACGTTGAGAGAGAAAAGCGTTCTGTGTCGGATTATGTTTGAAATGGAAACTGAAGTCGGCAGTTGAATGTGTGAGATTGGAGTTCGCGGCTGGAGATGACCAGTGTAAGCCTCGTGGAGAGGAGGGGATGGGCTTGCGGGACTCCGCCTGGGATGCGCCCACATCTAGCGGTCAGGCGGTCGAGCGGTCAAGCGGAAGAGGACGGGCCAGTGGAGGAAACGCGGCGGGAGGGTGATGAGCAGGTGTGGGTGGAGCCGGCGGGAAGAGCGCTTCCTGGAGGGCGCGGCAGCCACGTGGATGCCGAGTGGCCAGCGCTGGGCGTCGTGCAGTGGGTGGCGGGCGGCCGGAGTGAACACCTTCTGTGCATCGCTGAGTGTGCACGCTTGCCAGGCTGTGGCGGGGAGTCGAGTGGGAAATAAGAAAGTGGAGCCAGGACCGTAGACCGTGCTTCAGTTTTTTATGTGGATGGGAGCAGAGACATGGGGTAACAGCTCGATGAAGGGAGAGGCTTGTTTTGTGTGTTGTATTTTGAAAAGAAGCAGAGCACAGGAGTCAAGTGCCTGGATTCAGGTCTCAGCTTTGCCGCTTAGCAGCTCTGGGACCTCAGTTTTCTCGCGTGCAAAGTGGGGGTGGTAGTGATGCGAGCTCCTTGGGGCTGTTGTGACAGTTGAGTCAATCGCTGTGCATGCAGTGCCTGGTGAGCTCTGAGTGTGGGCGTTTGCTGGCGGTCTCCTCCTGTGCGCGTGTGTTGTCATGGAGACGAGGGAGAAGAGGGTGCTGCCTGAGAGGGGAGGCTTGCGGGGGAGAGCAGACTCGGTCCGGGTGGGCGGCCGAGTCTTCGCGAGGAGCAGGCGAGTGCGTGCTCACAGCAGGCCGCGGCGCTGGCGGCTCAGCACTGAAGAGGTCCTGCAGGTGGCAGAGTGGGCGCTCTTCGCTTGCCAGTGATTAACTTCCGCAAAACCCGCCTCTTATCCTCAGATTCCTACTCATGAGGCCCCGGCCTCAGTTGAAATCACGTCTCTGGGCCTTGGTGCCCTTATGTGTAAGATGACACGCTATCCTTGACAAGGACTGAATGTTCCTTAAGCCCTGAAACGCTCTGTGCCCCGATTGTTTTTGTCTCAGGTTGTCTCCAGGCCTAGCTGGGTCTCACTTTTTAAGACAGCAAAAGAATGAATGGGCGTGGACGGGGGAAGGCAGCCGGGTTTCCCAGAGAAAGGCCCGTTTCCTGCAGAGACTTATGTAGCAGCAGGAACCTCAAAATACCATCCACAGAACCTTTCAGTCAGTAGGATGGCATTTCCTTGCAGGTGCTGACTCCGTCAAAGCATGAAAACTGTGTGCTACTGAGAGCTAGCAACTGTATCGTTCTTTTGCTGAACAGTAGAAGAGTTATTTCATGGGAAACTTCATTTCCTGCCACGTGTTTTAACTTAGGCCGTGGCTGGTGGAGGTTTCAGTTGCGTAATCTTCTGGTTCATTGAGTATGAGAACAAGTACAAATGTTAAAATATATAGTTTCTCCATCACATTTTCCCTTTTCACTAAAAGTAGAGAAAGAATAGCATATAACCAGAGCCATGATTACAGATCTTAATTACATGAAATCGTTTTCAGAATAAAAGTGATGTGGCCTTCAAAAATATTTTGCTAGTGTTTTTCACTCTACGTCACCAGGAATCTGTTTATAGTGAACAGTATTTGTATTGAGAAAATAAAATGTTAAGAGGGAGACGTGTTTATCAGGGATTGTGCAAGGTAGTTTGCATTTTTGCCCAGATTATTTAGACTAATCGCCACAGGAATGTTGCCTTTTATAGTAATATAAGTAGGCAAAAAGCATCTGGGGACATTTTCATGAAGGCTATCCAAATGAAAAGTGGACCTTTCCAATAGGAGGTGTAACTTCTTTCCCTTCTTCATTGAATTCTTTATTTGGACTTTGGCAAACTGTTGTTGATGGTATTTTACATGGTCTGGCGTTTGCTGACCTAGCAAGCTTGTGTTTCAGCTCAGGTTCTCTGCGCCTCCACGCCACCACCCCCCACCCCTCTCGGCCCATGACATGAATGTCACTTCCCTGCCACCAGGTGACTCTTTGGGATGTGTTTAAAGCCTGCACTTACCTAGATTTTAATGAATCTGACAGAAGCCCATTAAACTGTTACAGGTGAAATAATCGAGCTCTTGGCTGTGTTTTCACAGATTATTATAGTGAAAGAAAATAATGAAGACAAATGTTTCTTTTTTGTAAACCTAAAAAAAAATTGAGATTAGTAATGTAATGGAGAGTCCTCTGATGATCGTTGTTACTTGTCTCTGTAAAAAGATGTTTAGAGCGTGTGGCAAACGAAGAGTCCTGTCCCACTGAAAAAATCCCCGTCTTCCCCGTCCTCTTCTATGTTTTGAATATGAACTAGGCCAGGCTTTCTTTAATGGTCGCCCACCTCCTTCCTTCTTTCTGTTTTGACCATAAAAAGCTCCAGAATTTCTACTAACCTTTGTTTTAGAAACCAGCTTTAGATCACTTTGAGTTAGAGTTTTGATCCATTCTGCAAATATTTACTGACTCTGAACTGTGCATTTAGCCCTGTGCTTAAGGTTGGGAGTTGGTCTAGATGTCGGTTCTGTCTCCTCCTACCTGCAGGAGGCTTGTGGTCTGTGTGTGGAAAAGATACATTCATGAATATTTCCATTTACATAAAACATGCTAAGAAGGATAGACAGGCAGAAACGACAGAAGTTTAGGCGAGAAGAGTGGGATTCCTGGCTCAGGGTGGTGGTGGGTGAGCCGGGGGAGAAGGCGCGGGGGGAGCTCACGGAGCTGGCTCCAGGACGAGCCAGGCTGTGTGCCTGTGCCCAATGTGGGTTTGACATGCTGAGTCCCGGGTGGACCCAGAACGGAAGCCCCAGCTGCGGGAGGCAGCTGCTTTGGCAGGGCCCCTGAGTGAGGCACAGCCTTCTCCACCTCAGCCCCGCTGGGGCCAGGCTCCAGGCTCCAGAAGGGTTGTGGAAGGAAGGAGCGTGGTGGGTTTAGTCGTGCGTGTCAGTGACTTTGCCTTCGGGACAGAGCTCTCAGGCGGCCAAGGGCCAGGCAGACCTGGGTGTGACTCTGGGCTCAGCCATGCCCGAGCACATCACCGACCCTTTCTGTTTGCTCTTCTGCAGAATGGAGGGTAATAGTCCTGTCTCTTGGGGTGGAATGTGGTTGTCCGTATTAGCTGCGTGAATTAATGTGCATTAAGCGTCTGCCTCGGAACCCAGAGTGCTCCTGCGCTGGGTGCCCCTCAGGTGCTGGCTGTCGTCACGGAGATTGTAGCTGTGAGCTGGTAGTTGGCAGAAAAGGAGTGCCGCGTCGGGGTGAAGGGACAGTAGCTTTGGGAGTGCTTGAGGGCCTTGGCCTGGAGGCGGAGAGCGAGCAGGGCTGAGGCTCCTGCTGAGGAATGGGAGGAGGAGCAGAGAAGGGGCAGGGGGACCAGGTCAGGGAGGCAGGGGGGGCGGGGGAGTTCCGGGTCCCATGTCCCAGGCAAGGGGGAGGCCTCGGGACGTGCAGAGGAAGTCGGAAGCGTCCGATTCAGAGAGATCAGGGAGACTGAGAACTGAGGCGGGGCGTTGAGTTTGGTTGTTGGAGAAGATGCCCCCCAGCCCTGGGGGAAGTCACAGGAGGGCAGCAGCCAGGTGACCATGGGCACCGAGGGCGTCATGGGGGCAGGGAAGGTTTTGTTGGAGAGAAGAGTATTAGTAGATTCTGGGGTTAAAGGCTGGATTTCCAAAATAAAGACAGTATGGCTTTTAAGTTGGTTCTAAGCAAAATAACGTGGAGACTGTGGTTCCAAGGCCACCGGGCTGCCCGTGAGAACCGCCCCCTGGGTTTGGGTGCTCGGCCTTCAGGCCCTGTGGCGGCTGTGATGGTGTGACCTGTGCGGTGGTGCACGGATCGAGTGTAGGATTGCCTGGTAATGGCTGATGCACACTGGTGGCCTCGTTACCATTCATTAATGTAGGAAGCTACAGGCGACGCTTGCTGAGCACTTCCTCAGGGGCAGCAGTGCTGCTCACACAGGCTTTGCATGAGGCGCCCCTCCCGCCAGCTCTGTGAGGGGCGAACGCTGTTCTTGTCACCGAGCTGAGGGGCCGGGTTCACACGTGTGCCCAGGCTCACACGGCTGGCCCATGGTGGAGCCAGGCTGCGGCAGCTGCACTGTGGCTGTGGGGCCCTGGCTGCAAACAGCCATCCTCTGCTGCTTCCTCTTGTCGGCTGAGTTGTTGAGGAGGGGCCGCTAGCATCGGGCATCGTGTCTGATCAGTTGGAGGGTCTGAGGCGCAGGCTGGACGTGGGGGAAGGCTGGTGGGAGCTGAGTGAGGTGGCCTTCCAGGCAGGGTGGGTGGGGCTGGGATCACAGAGGCGCGGGCAGAGCCAACCTGACTTGCTCTCAGGGACAGGAGAGAGGGCTGGTGAGAACGCTGAGAAAGGTCCTCAGTGGCGGGGGTTTTACAGGAGCACGAGAAAGCCAGCACCTTTTCAGAGGTGCTTTGCGGTCGGGGAGACCACCAGCATCTGGAGAACTTTCCTGTGGAATTTTAGGAGTTGTCTCCCACTGCTCATTTGACTAGACTTGGTCCTACTGGAGAAAAGGGGCTGGATGAGGTCACATTCGTTGGAAGGACTCATGTTGAAGCTGAAACTCCAATACTTTGGCCACCTGATGCGAAGAGCAGACTCATTGGAAAAGACCCTGATGCTGGGAAAGATTGAAGACGGGAAGAGAAGAGGACGACAGGATGAGATGGTTGGATGGCATCACCAACTGGACGGACATGAGTTTGGGTGGACTCTGGGAGTTGGTGATGGACAGGGAGGGCTGGCGTGCTGCGGTCCATGGGGTTGCAAAGAGTCGAACACGATGGAGCGACTGAACTGAAACTCCCATTAGGAAGGGAGGCCCCCTGACCTTGACTGAGCCCCGGGGCGCCCCCTGGTGGAGCTGAGAAGGTAACACAGGCAGAAAGGCTGTATTTGAACGCCTGCTGCTGGTGGGATTTGCTGCCAGAAGTGGAGTCCAGAGCAGTAGGAGGTGGGGAGTCTTACTGTCTTCTCTCTCCTGTTGTGAAGAAGTCCCAGCTCTGGGAGGAGGAAGAAACAAGGAATGTCGGAAGTAGAACCATGTGGAGCTTGAGGAATGTGGGGCGTGGATGACACTGAACTGAAGAGGGCCTGACTCAGGCCTTTTTAGAATTTTCTGAAAATCAGACACGTCATTTAAATCAGTGCTTCTCTAGCGACCTGTAGCAAAAGGCTGTTTTCGTTGCTGTTTGAAGGTTGTGAACTGTTTGTATCTTGTAAAATACAATAAAAATGAACTGGAAGAGATAAATGAAGGAAACAGAGACACAGGGAGCACACGCCCAGTTTGTTGTCTGTTGTCAGAGCCAACAGAGACAGTTTACTCTTCGAAATTGCTGAACACAAAGTTTCTAAGTGTTTGCTTTTCATTTCTGAAGTCAGCGTGACTTGGACTTGGGCAGGCTCAGGACAAACACAGGCTTGCGGCTGACCGTGGCTCTCATTAGCGTGTTTGCTCCAGAGCAGTCAGGCTGCAGGCAGGGCCTCACGGGGCTGGCGGGGACAGGGGTGGTGGGGACCGCTGTTTCCAGAGCGCCCAGCCCGGTGCTGGCACGCGCTGCACACTCAGCAAATACACGCTTGTTAAACAGTCCCCTCAAGAGACAGTTTTTATACGCAGAATAAAATTCAGTGAGTATGATAGCAAGTCTCCCCAAATAATTGAAGTTTGTTCATCTGGTGGTAGGCAGAATTCTGAAGCAAAGTATGCTTTACCTTGTTTTACAATTTTTGAAAACCACATCTTTATAGAGTTAAAAAAAAAAAATGGAGTTACTAGAAAGCCAGTTTGTTTCTGAGTTGAGCACCCCTATGGATGCGAGTCTGAGTGAACTCTGGGAGTTGGTGATGGACAGGGAGGCCTGGCGTGCTGCGATTCATGGGGTCGCAAAGAGTCGGACACGACTGTAACTGAACTGAACTGAACGGAACCTCAGGCAGCATCATCTTTTGGTTCCAGGTTGTTTCGGCAGCCAGGGTGTGTGGAGTAGCCAGCGAGTCACCGTCGGTGAAGAGGCTCCGCCTGCTCGTTGCTGATAAAGACTTTTCTTTTAAGGCCGGCCAGTGGTAAGTGGCTCTTCTGTTTTTTTAGCATGTGTGGTCAAGGTGCCATCAGACACCAGAGCTTCTTTTTCCTTCTCGGAAGGACTTCTGTGACTTCTGTTGATACCGGGGAAGAGGAATTCTAGGGTGTCTCCCTTCAGTCTGAGCCTTTTCCTGGCATGGAGAACCTAATTCCTTTCCTAGCCTCAGGGCCCACCTTGGTTCTGAGCCCCGGAGCCTCTCAGCCGTAGATGAACGTTGCTGCCTTGAGTGTCCAGAGGGAGACAGAGCTGCGAGTCGCAGTCTGGGCCTGACAACTCTGACAGTTAGTTCTGCCCCGCAGGCCTGGCTGCCGATAGAGTGCACTGCAGTCGCCCCTCTGCTTCACCTGTGTGTTGCTGGGGGTGGATACGTTTCTAAAATATCAGCCTTCATGTCAAACGCCTAGTAAACGCAGAAGTCTGAAACTGACTATGGTAACCAGGCTTGTCACAGAGGTGCCCACCCTCTCTCCTGAATTCTGCAGTCTTCACGCCTTGTCTGGGTGGAGTTGAAATAGCTTTTGCTGAATTTGTTAGCAGGACCCTCCCCCTGCATTAGACCCAGCCTGCATCGTGCTCATGGCCGAGGGCTGGTCAGTATGCTGACAGGGGAGCAGCCCAGCTGTCCCAGTGTTCCTCCGAGGGGCCTCACTGAGCGGCTGTGGAAGTTGGGTAGTAAAGAACACAACCCGTGTTTCCTTAGGAAAGGTGTGTTTGGGTGTCTGTTTCCTTTATTTAAATCCAGCTTTCATTTCTAAATGAGTTTCTGGCATGTCAATCTTGGTCGTCTTTCTTAGGAACCACTTGACTAATTTTGGCAGTCCATCTGGAAATGTGGTTTTGTTAGGAGGAGGATGTGTGATAATAGCAAGAGTTAGCAGGCTTGTGTTAATAGTTTGCTTTGAATTTAGAACCAGAAAACAAGATGCTGATTGCAATAATTTGCGCTTGTGAAGCAATTTACTGCAATCTTTGCACATGTTCAGTGATACATATTAAGTGCATTTGGGCTGTTTCGAGGGGGGTTGGCAACGTTTTTACCCTTCAAAACTAGTTTAGCAGTTATTGCGTTGAAAAGTGCAAACTTCAGTTATAAGGATCTGCCTTTCCACTTTCCCTCGGGGAGGCGTTCGTATTTGTGTGCCTTCTGCTTGGAATGGTGCCTACTCTGACCCCGGTGTCCCGATTAGAGAAAGCTGTGCCTTGGTTATCCTGCTGCCCCCGCGGTGTGTGTGCGAGGATGGTAAGAAAACGTCGTCATTTCCTAGCGATATGCACAGAAATAGGGTCTCCCCCTGAGCCTCAGCGGAAGACTCCCCAGGGTGGCGCCGTGGACACCGCGTCACTGGATGGCTCTGGTAGCCCTGTCCGCGCGACGCTGGCTCAGTGCATGCCGGACAGAGGGCGGTGGGGCGGGGTCGGCTCCCGCTGGCCCGTGTTTCCCTGCCAGGCGAGTCGGTCCCTCGTCCCTGGCGTCGACCGTCTTCTTGAGAAGGCTGCTGCCTTAACAGGCTCTGGACGCTGTGAGCTCTTCAGCCGTGTGACTTGGTGGTTACCGAGGTGGGTGGCTTGCTCGCAGTCTCTCTTAGATGGTTGGCTCGCCTGTCACCGCACGTGGCACTCGGGGGGAGAGAGGAGGGAGCTGCCGTGCGCTCGCGGGGTTGGGGTGGTCGGAGAGAGAGCCGCTGGAGCCGTGACCCCTCGTCCCGGGACTCTGGGCCGGTGGGCCCGCCTTCTGCCAGGCTCCGGGGGGAGGTGCGGAGCCGCCTCTGAGCGCGCGAGTGCACGCTCTGCGGCCTTGGGCCCTGACCCGCGGGTGGACACTCCCAGCCTAGACCAGTGGTGGTCCTCCGGGGCTGTTGGCTGCTGGGGTTCCTGTACTGGGAGACAGCTCTCAGATCTCACGCCGTCCTGTCCAGAGAGAAAGGGAGAACTCCTTCAGACCAGTTGCCCGCACGAGCAGGGCTGAACCTTCCGGGCTTCTCCCACCAGGAGCTCACGGCTTAGCACACAGCTCCCTGGGGAGTCCTGCTCTGGACCTTGATTGGAGCTCCCCTGACTTAGAGGGCAAGGATGGAGCTGGGCATGGCCCCAACAGTCTCCCCTTGCCCGTGAGTGCCCGGGGCTGCCAAGTTCAGTGCCCCTGGGTGCTGGTGCTATGGGCGGGTCCATCCCGGGGTCTGTGTCACGCGTCCCAGTTTGCTGCTCTGCCCTTCCACCTGCCACCCTGCCCTTCTACCTGCCGCTCTGCCTTCCCACCTGCCGCTCTGCCTTCCCACCTGCCGCTCTGCCTTCCACCTGCCACCCTGCCCTTCTACCTGCCGCTCTGCCTTCCCACCTGCCGCTCTGCCTTCCACCTGCCGCTCTGCCTTCCACCTGCCGCTCTGCCTTCCACCTGCCGCTCTGCCTTCCCACCTTCTGCTCTGCAAGGTGGGTGGCTTCCTTTTTGCTCTGGGCTTCGGTTTCCATGTTCTTGAAGAGAAAAGAGTAACACTTCGGTGTTGGAGGATATGGGAGGCATTTGGCACAGTGCCTGGTGTTTATGCGTTTGTTTTGGGTGTCTGTTGTAGCCAGTGCTTTGCTCAGGCCGTCAGAGAGCATGCGTGCTGGTGAGGTCCTCTGTGAGGCGTGTCCGTGGGGTCCCGGGGACAGGCTGAGCTCCTCGCCAGCCTCCTGTGCACCGAGGCTGCTGCGGGAAGAGCAGCCGGCCTGTGAGGAGTGGGCAGGCGCACGCCGCCGGTGCCCGCTGCACGCCCGGGCTGTGTGCAGAATGCACCGGGGAGCAGGCGACGCGTTTCTGAGTGGGGCAAGCTGTGTCTCTGACTTCATATGAGAGAACAGGACTTCACGCTTGAAAGTGCTCGGGGTAAGGAGGTGAGAGGAGCCAAGTTAGAGAGCTAGGGCTCTCCGCCGCCTGCCAGCTGCACTGCAGACGTGAGCACGGCGGCGCCACAGCCCCGACTCAGGCCCACGTGGGGCGGTGCCGCGCTCCTGGGAGTCTCTGCAGATGGTGTCCTCCTCCACAGCCTGTCTGATGAGCACTGCCTTTCGGGACTCCTCTGTGAAGTCTTTCCTGATGCCTCCATCCCTGGTGGAATTAACTTCTTTCTTTTTCCTCCCCTCTCCTCCCCTCCGCATGTCCCACCCACCCCCAGCAGAATTTTTAAAAAATAAATGTGGTAGCTTTCTGTTTCCCTGATAACATCAGGGTCACATGTTGGAGCTACGCAGGTGTCTGCGCTACGCACGAGCGCTTCCAGACGCATCTCAGGTGACGCTGCCTTCTCTCTCCCAAGCGGATTCCGCATCTCAGGTGACGCTGCCTTCTCTCTCCCAAGCGGATTCTTTCATGCTAGTGGCCAGTTATGTCTGACTCTGCGACTCTCTGAACTGTGCCGTACCCGGCTCCCCTGTCCATGGCATTCTCCGGGCAAGAATACTGGAGTGGGTTGCCATTTCCTCCTCCAGGGGATCTCCCTGACCCAGGGATTGGGTCAGACCCAAGGGGTCTTCTGTGTCCCCTTTATTTCAGGCAGATTCTTTGCCTGCTGAGCCATCAGTTAATCTTCCTCCCATGAGGGAGGTTTGTGGGGCAGGAACCAAGACAGACTTGTGTCTTTACTGCCAGCACCAGCCTCCGTGCCTGTACATGGCTGGCAGACGGGCTGTCTGTCGTGTGCCGAGTCGGGCGGCTGAGAGTGGTGATCTCAGGGTGACGCAGGGTCCCTCGGCTGCGGCCCGTGTGCCCGCTGTGTGCTGGGCCCTGGGGCGGGACGGGGCTGCCTGTGCCACGGTAGACGCGGACACGCGTGCTTCGCTGCGACGAGGCCCTTTCCCTCTGCTCTTCATGTACTCACTGTGAAGGACAGCATTTTTAACGGTGTGTGCGTGAGTGTGTGTGTGTGTGTCTCTAAAACTTACTCTTTCTTGGAAAGATGTTTTACTAAATATGTATTGTGATATTTTCTTAAGCCTATTCAGATGCGGTTCTTCTGTAGCATTTCATGAAGGAGTCCTTTTCCCTAAAGGTGGAGGGTTTCCAGAGTTGCTAGAGAAGAGGGATTCCCCCTCAGGTGCTGGAGAAAAAGGTCTCTATCAGCATCAAGCAGCAGAGGGTGCTATAGTTTAGGAAATAAAGCAGCAAAAGTAGCTCAGAGATTAGTTTTTTTAAACACGGACGCTGGAAATGCCATTCCCCTCTTCTCTGAAAGCATACAGCAATGGTGTTAGTGCTAACTGTCGTCTTTTAAAATTTGTATCTTGTCTGAAATGGAAGGGGAATTATTCATGGGAAAGAAGGAAGTAAATACAGGCAGAAAAAAACCTGGGGACCTTTTCTGGAGCACTTCCTGCCCAGAACTTGTTTTCTAAGACTAAAAAATGACCAGGTACCTAAGGCCAGAGTTGAGAAGAGAACAGCTTCTAAGGCCATAGATCAGATCAGGAGAGGACATCAAGTGCTTTTCTCTCCCGAGCGCAGGGGATGAGACTGTTGCCTATTTTAAATTATACTGTCTGTCCTTCAATGGCTGAGGAGCAGCTCTAATGGATACATGAGTTTCCTGGACGTGGGGATGGGAATTTTCTGTGGTCTCAGTTGGTAGTAAATTTCTCTTTCCTTGGTATGTGACTAGATGTATTGCATTTCCTAGAACCCTCACCCCAAAAAAGTTTGTGGCGTGCAATTATTGATGGCTTGAAACTCACAAGAGTTCTCCACTCCAGGAGAGTGCTTAGAAGCGAAGAAGGCAACGTGAGACTGTCAGAATTTAGGAGGCTGCATCAGCCTGTTCAATGCCAGCAAGAGAGTTTTGTTGATTTCTTTTTCACATTTAGGAAACTCTTTTATCAAGATAAACGTATCATAAAATCCACCCATTTAAAAGATACAGTGCAGTGATTTCCAGTATATTCACAGAATTGAATTCATAGTATATTGTAGAATTGTGTGGTGATCAGCCAGTCAGCTTTCAGCACATTCTCATGATCCCAGAAAGAAACTCGGCCCTGAATATCATTCACTCCCCACCCTCACCCGTAGGCACCCGCTCTTCTGGTTTCTGTCTTTCATGGATCTTCCTGGTCGGGACATTCTGTGTCAGTGGAATGACGTAGTGTGTGGTCTTTTTTTGTGACCGGCTTCCTTCACTTCGGTCAGTTCTCTGACTTCCCTGGTGCCTCAGACGGTAAAGCCTCTGTCTATAGTGCGGGAGACCCGGATTCAATCCCTGGGTCGGGAAGATCTCCTGGAGAAGGCAAGGGTGCCCCACTCCAGTACTCTTGCCTGGAAAATCCCATGGGCACCGGAGCCTGGCAGGCTGCAGTCCACGGGGTCGCAGAGTCGGACACGGATGAGCGACTTAACTAACTAACTAATGACAACTGAGGTTGAGCGATTTTTCATGTACTTACTACCCATTTATGTGTCTTTGGAGAAATGTCTGTAAAGTCCTTGGCCCACTTTTGAAATGTGGTTTTATTGTTTATGTGTCTGTGCTGGGTCTCTGTTGCTGTGTGGCCTGCTCGCTCGTTCTGGGGAGCAGGTGCTCCCAGGTGTGGTGCGTGTGGTTCTCATTGCTGAGGCTTCTCTGCTTGTGGAGCGCAGGCTCCAGGCGTGTGGCTCAGGAGCTTGGCTCCCAGGCCCCGGAGCGCGGGCCCGAAGTCGAGACACGCAGGCTTAGTTGCTCCTTGGCCTGTGGGGTCTTCCCAGACCAGCGTCTCCTGCACTGGCAAGGCAGGTCCTTTTCCACCAAGCCACCAGGGAAGCCCCCTTTACCCATGTTTTGAATCTTCTTTTTATTACTATATTCTGTATATAAATTACTTGTTAGATACATGATGCAGAAATATTTTCTCCCATTCCAAGGGTCATCTTTTAACTGTCCTGATGGTGTGTACTTCTGTGCGGCACAGAAGTTTTCATTTTATGCAGTCGAGTTTCTCCAGTTTCTCTTTGACTTTTGTGTTTTAGTGTCATTTCTAAGTAACTGGCCGTGAAGAGTCACTCCTGTGTAAGTCTGGGTTTATAATTTTAATGTTTATATTTAGGTCTGTGATCTAATCAGAGTTAATGTTTGTATATGGTATAAGGTAGAAGTCCAACTATATTCTTTTCCAGTTACTATTCACTTGTCCTAGCACTTTATTTTTTTAACTGAAGTATAGTTGATTTTCAGTGTTGTATTAGTTTCTGGTGGACAGCACAGTGATTCAGTTATGTGTGTGTGTGTGTGTTTATTCTTTTTCAGATTCTTTTTCCTTTATAGATTATTATAAAAGCATCACCACTTACTGAAAAGACTCTTCTTTTGCATTAAATTGTGTTGGTAGCCTTGTTGAAAATCAGTTGACCATAAAACTAAGTTTATTTTTTGGTTCGGTCTTTTGCCTTCGATACCTGCCTGTCCTAACACCAGTACCACAGTGTCGTCATTGCTGTGACTTAAAACAATTTTCAAACCAGAAGGTGTGAATCCTCCAAATTTATTCTTCTTTTTAAAGATTATTTTGATGATTCTAGGCTCCTTGAATTTCGTATCAGTTTTATTATCAATTTATCAAAAAAACCAGCTAGGGTTTGATAGGCATTGTATTAAATCTGTAGATCAATTTGGGAACTATTGCCATCTTAATAATATTAAGTCTTCCAGTCCATGAATATAAGAAGCCTTTCTGCTTAGTTAGATCTTCTTTCTGTTTATTTAGGTCTCTTTGATTTTTTTCAATAATGTAGTTTTTAGTGTATAAGTCTTACACTTCTTTTGCGAAGTTTATTCCCAATTATTTTATTACTTTACTATAAATAGGACTTTTTCTTAACTTTACATTTAGATTGTTCATTGCTAATGAGTAGAAATACAGTTGGTTTTTATTATTTATTTTATATTCTGCAACTTTATTTGAAGTTGTTTATTAGTTCTCATATATTTATAGTAAATTCATTAGGATTTTCTAGATATAGTGTTATGTCATCTGCAACTTCTTACTCTTTAATCTGGATGCTTCTTATTTCATTTTCTTGCTTAATTGCCTTGGCTAGAATGTCTGGTACAGTGTTGAGTAGAATTGGTCAGAGCAGACATCTTTGTCTTGTTTCTCTTCTCAGGTGGGGAATTTTCAGCCTTTCAGGGTTAAATATGATTAGATATTTTGTAGTTATCTTTATCAGGCTGAGGAAATTACCATTTATTCCTGGTTTGTTGAGTGTATTTATTATGTAAGGGTATTGAATTTTGTCGAATGCCGGTTTTGCATCTGTTGAGATGATCACATGGATTTTGTCCTTCATTGTGTTCAGTGGTTTAAGTCATTGATGATTTTCATATGTTGAACCAATATTCCTGAGAATTTTGCATCTGTATTCATAAGGGATGTTGATCTGTAGTTTAGTGATATCTTTGTCTGGCTTTAAGTATTAGAATAATACTGACATGGTAGAGTGAAGTGGAAAGTGTTTTTTTCTGTTTTGGGGGGAAGTATTTGTGAAAGATAAGCATTAATTCTTCTTCAAATGTTTAACAGAGTTCACCTCTGCTGCCATCTGGACTTACCCTTATGGGAAATTTTTAAATTATACTAATTCAGTCCATTTATTATGGATCTGTTCAGATTTTCTGTTTCTTCTAGAGTCCAGTTTGGTAGTTTGTGTTTTTCTAGGAATGCATCTATTTCATCTGAGTTAGCCTTTTTTTTTTGTCTTACAGTTATTCATAGAATTCCTTTATAATTTTTTTTTTGGTGAACTTGGTGATAATGTCCCATCTTTCATTCTTGATTTTAGTAATTATATTTTTCTCCTTTTTTCTTAGTCATTCTAGCTAAAATTTTGTTGGTTGTGTTTACCTTGCACTTTAAAAATTGCATTAATGATAGTCAATTTATCTGCCTTTCCTTTTAGGGTTGATTTTTTTATCCCAGGAGTCTCTGTGGTTGGTGGGTTCTCAATATGCTCCAGCCCTAGGCTGCTGGAGCAAGAGAGAATGATAGAGCTGGCAGTGAAACAGACAAACCACCCTCCTGCTCTCTGGATCCACAATCAGGTGAGCAAACCTCTGGTTAAACTTGGAGATCTGGGCTCTCTGCCTCTCGCAAAATTCAGCTCACTTAATCCACCTAAGGAACCTAGGCTTGGGTGCAAAGGGTACACGCTCAGAGAGCTCCCTTCCGTCCAGAACTCAGATTCCAGAAGGGGTACAGGAGCAGCATATTTGTTTATTTTTTACTTTTTGGCCGTGCCACATGGCGTGTGGGGTCCCAGCTCCCCAACCAGGGACAGAACCTGCACCCGACGCAGTGGAGGGTGGGGTCTTAACCCGGGGCCCCCAAGGAGGTCCCCAAGAAGCAGGGTCACGTTGGTGCACTGAAGGGTGATGCAGAGACACCCTGGGGTCGGGAAACTCCTTCTGGGTCACCAGGCAGTATTCAGTGGGATCCTTCTACAGAATTAAGGCATTTTACTGTATATGTAAGTTGTTGAAAATGGGCTCTCTGGGTGTCTTGTCAGTGGTGATTCTATTAATCAGATTATTTTGTCCTCACTGTCCTAAGTGAAGGGAATTAAGCTCCCGTTCTCTCATTATTTGGGGGGGAAACAATCTCTGATTACACACTTGTCCTGCCCAGACCTGAACTCTGCTAACCCCGTGGTGCGGTCGCCTCTCTATTTCAGTCTCTGGAAAGCTCTTCACTCATGAGTCTGAGATGGAGTCCACGTTTTTTGCTAATAACTCGTGGTTCACCGTGGGACTCAGCACAGCCCTCTGATGCTCCTCACTACCTGCTAGAATTCTGATAACAAAGAGTGAGCTCAGGAAGGATTTGTCTTCTTGATTTTTGATCCTTGTCTTTTTTTTTTTACTGCCATCCCCTTCATTTCTAGGGTGTGCCTTCTTCACTTACCAACAATCTCCAGCCCATCCCAGGCACTTTCTTCTCCTCTTTACTAGAAAGGAGAATGGGTGTGTGCCTGCTCAGTCCTTAAATCTTGTCTGACTCTATGCGACCCCATGGGGTGTAGCCCACCCACCAGGCTCCCCTGTCCTGGGATTTTCTAGGCTAGAGTACTGGAGTAGGTTGCCATTTCCTCCTCCAGGGGATGTTCCTGACCCAGGGACTGAACCCGGATATCCTGCATTAGCAGGCGAATTCTTTACCACTAAGCCACCTGGGGACACAAAACAGAGTGTGCTGTATTGTAAATATTGTAGATACAGACAAACTGATTTTGAAATTTATATGGAAGAGAAAAGAAACTAGGATGGCAAAAGCAGTTTTGAAAAAGAAGCCTAAAGTGTGAGGAATCATATTGCTCAAATTTAAGATTAAAATAAGGCTACAATAATCAATGCAGTGTGGTATTGGTGAAGGAGTAGGCATAGAGATCAAAGGGACAAATTAAAGCATTCAGAAACAGACTGACACGTACATCCTTTTGAACTTTGACAAAGGTGCTAAAGAAACTCAACAGAGAAGCAGGGACCTTTTCAACAAACGGTGCTGAGTAGTTGTCTGTCCATATGCAAAAATAAAACAGAGAACCCTGACCTAGATCTCACACTTTATATTCAAAATTAAAATATGTTGTAGGTCTAAGGTCCAAAATGTAAAACTATAAGGTTTAGAAGACATAGGAAATACTCTGAACAGCAGGGCAGGCAGATAGTTCTTAGACATGACACAGAAAGCAAGATCCACAAAAGGAAAGATTTATATATAGAATTTAATCAAAACTAAAAATTTTTTTTCTGCAAAATACACTATTAACAGAAATTTAAAAATAAGCCACAGCCTAGGAGAAAGTGGTTGCAAATTAGATATCCAACAAAGGACTTGCATCCAAAATGTATAAAGAACTCAAAAGGCAGCAAAAAGAAAACAAACCTGATTTTTAAATGGACAAAGGATTGAACACTTTCCTAAAAGGATATAAGGATGACAGATAAGCAGTGAAATGACAGTCCACATCATTCATCATTAGGGAAACGCAGGTTAAAACCACACCTGGTGGGCTACGTCTGCAGGCCTGTTAGAACGCCTACGGTTTAAAGTGTCTACCATGGCAAGTGGTGCCAGGGACGTGGAGCAGCTGGAACCTTCATGTTGCTTATAGTGCCAGCAGGACCGCAGGGGCTGCAGCCGTCCTGGGGAACGTCTCTGCAGGTTCGTGTGGAACCAGGACACACTTGACCGTAACACCTGGCAGTGTGACTCCTGGGTGTTCATTCTAGAGAAACAAAAGAATTGTTCACACAGAAATCTGAACATGAGTGCTTATAGCGGTTCTATTCATAGTCCTCGAAACCTGGAAACAATGCGAAGGCCCCTCAGCAGGCGAGTGGGTCAGGAGCTGCGAAGCATTCATACGGCGCACAGGCAGACCGCGCCGTGCTGCGTTCCACTTCACTACACTTTACGGATGATTGTGTTCTTGGGGATGCCAGAGGATGAGGCGGCTGGATGGCATCACTGACTTGATGGACACGGGTTTGAGTGAACTCCAGGAGTTGGTGATGGGCAGGGAGGCCTGGCGTGCTGCGGTTCACGGGGTCGCTAAGAGTCGGACACGACTGAGCGACTGAACTGCACTGATAATTGAATGTCTGTGGCAACCCCACGCTGTTAGATGGTTGTTAGCATTTTTTTAGGTTTTATAAGGTTTTCTATGAAGAAACTTTTTTATGAATGTGATCTACAACATTGTATGGGTTTCAGATGTGCGGCAGTGACTCAGCTATTCCTGAGTGCGTGTGCATTCTTTCTCAGACTCCTTTCCATCGTCGGCTATTACCAGGTGCTGAACGTAGGTCCCTGCGCCGTGTCGTAGGTCCCTGGTGTTCACTCTCTTGGTCATAGTAGCGCATGGATGCTAATCCCAGACTCCCCATTTCTCTCTCCCCTGCTTGCCCCTTGGGTTACGTTTGTTCTTATGTCTGAGAGTCTGTTTCTGTTTCGTAAATACATTTCTTGCCTCCTCTTTTGGACTTCGTATGTGGTACGTGATATTTGTCTCTCTCTCTCTGGCTCACCTCGCTTACTGTGACGCTCTCCAAGTCCACCCCTAAAGCTGCACCCGGCACGTTTCATTCTCTCTTGAGGCTGACTGGTACTCGGTCGCATTCGTGTAGCGCCTCGTCTTTATCCCTTCATCTGTTGAGGGACAGTTTGGTTGTTCCTGTGTCTTGGCGACTGTGAATACTGCTGCTGTGAACATCAGCGCCTGTATCTTTCCAAATTAGAGTTTTTCTCTAAATGTGCCCAGGACTGGGGTTGCAGGGTTATGGGAGCGCTGGTCTTAGTTTTTTAAGGGCCTTCCATACTATTCTCCATAGTGGCTGTATCAGTTTATATTCCCACCAACACCCTCTTTAGTATTTCTTATTTGTAGACTTTTTGATGATGGTCATTCTGATGGGAGTGAGGTGAGGTGGTTCCTCATTGTTTTTTGATTCGCATTTCTCCAGTAATCCGTGCTATGGAGCGTCTTTTCCTGTGCCTGTAGGCCATCTGTCTGTCTTCTTTGGAGAAATGTCTGTTTAGGTCTTCTGCCCATGTTTTAATTTTTTTTTTCCTTTTTTATATTAAGCTGTATGAGCTGTTTGTATATTTTGGAAATTAAACCCTTGTTGGTAGCAGTATTTGCAAATGTTTTCCTGTAGTCTTTTTATGTTTTCCTTTGCTATGCAAAGGAAAGCTCTTAAGCTTAATTAGGTCCTATTTTTTTATTTTCGTTTTTTATTTCCATTACTCTAGGAGATAGATCCAAGAAATATTGCTGTGATTTCTGTCAAAGAGTAGTCTATATTTTCCTCTAGTTTTACAGTATCTGGTCTTAGCATTTAGGTATTTAATCCATTTTGAGGTTTTATTTTTCTGTATGGTGTTAGAGAATGTTCTTATTTCATCCTTTTACATACAGCTGTCCAGTTTTCCCAGTACCACTTCAGTCAAGAGTCTGTCTTTTCTCCACTGTGTATTTTTGCTTCCTTTGTCATCGATTAATTGGCCATAAGTGTGGATTTATTTCTGGGCTTACTGACCTTTTCCTTTGCTCTGTCTATGCCAGTACAAACCTATTTTGATTGCTATAGCTTAGTATTAATAGTATAAAATATTTTTAAATTAACCTATGTACTTTTTTTTAAGAAATAATGCTATGGCACACTTAAAAGACTAAAGTATAGTATAAGCATAACTTTTATACTCACTGGGAAACGGCACAGTAGCTGTGATCTACCACATGGCCTAGCGATAAGGAACCTGGCTGCCAGTGCAGGAGACGCAGGTTTGACCCCTGAGTCGGGAGGATCCCCTGGAGAAGGGAATGGTAACCCACTCCAGTATTCTTGCTGGGAAAATTCCATGGACAGGGGAGCCTGGCGGGCTACAGTCCATGAGGTCACAAAGAGTCCGACATGGCTGAACATGCTCAAGCAAGCACTCTTGGTTTCAGTACTTCATGGCAGTGGTCTGGAACCATGTCTGCAGTATTTCCCAGGTCTGCCTGTCTTTGTTATTCAGCAGTAAAAACAGATCAGCTGTTGATGCACACAGCAACGTAGGTGACTCTCAGGGGCGCTGTGTTGCGTGAAAGAAGCCAGTCTCATTTATGCTACAGTCTGGAAAACAGAAATACAGCAATAAAACGGATCAGTGCTCGGTGGGTAGAGCGGGGAAGGGTGGGAGCAGAAAGGGATAGCAAAGTGGAGTTTGGGGGTGCTAACGGGACTGTTCAGTGTCTTGGTTTTGGTGGTGGTTGCACTTCTCTATGTTTGTGTTAAAATCCATCAAACTGTGTAACAAAAAGAAAAGCGAAACTGTTACTGGAAGATAATTTTAAAATCTAAAAGATTTCTAAACCTACAGCAGCATAAAAAATATATTCTTAGGTTTTACACGGCACAGTGTGTCATTTAGACACATCTCCAGCTGCTTGCCTTAGTGTTTCCATTGTAACTGTATCTTGTCACATTTTTTCCCTGCAACCTTCTGTGTCCTTCATTTGGTGTGGCCTTGGCCACCTCATTGCTTTTTAGATTCTCTGTGGATTTTCCCCTATTGCTATCTCCAGAATGTATCCTGAGCTGATAACACACACCCTGGGGGCGGGAGCGGCAGGGGCGCCCTGGGCCCCGAGCTCTGTTAAAAGGAGCTCAGCCACCCGGGCCCGTAGTGCCATGCGCCGCCTCCAGCCACCCACGTGACCTGAACCTGGTCCTGGTCCATAGCTCCCTGCTTGGTTTCATGGCTCATTGACGTTTCAATGAAGGAACTTACTCTAAGAGGCTGTAGAGAATCTCCACGTGGCATTGCTTGAATGCACATCCTAATTGTGGAGCCTGCTCCGCTCTGCCCAGTGGGAGTTGCAGGCAGCCTTTATGAAGTCAGGTTTTTCTTGGAACCGTTCTCACGTGGCTGTTTTCCTCCTGAGGATTTGTCTTATTAAGCTATTAGAGTGGACAGTAGAGGCACGTGAATGTCTGGGTGGCAGCAAGCTGCTCTGCCGGGACGTGGAATAAAGTGCCGTGAACGTCTTCCTTTATTCTATCTACTTTGGCTCAAGCTCCTGGCAGGGTAAAGGGTTCTAGACAGCTATTGTGTGCTGGGCTCCAGTTGCTGTGAAAAAGTTGTTTATTTCACAAGTAGAAAATCTATACCCAAATTAGATACATTGCCATGTAATTGAAGGTAATGTCCCTTTACGTGCTTGTGTTTTATACTCTACAGTGCTTTTAAATCTCATGTTCCTGCTACCCTGGCGGTTTTTATCGATCAACAAAAGACAAAGATGGCTTTTGATTCTTTCCAGATGCTGCAAATTAGGAGATGGATCTCCTGAAGATCAGCTTGTCACTAAAGAAACGACAGGCTTCTTGAGGATTATCTTTCCCTGGGGCACATTTTCTTGCCAACTTTAGGGTTGAAAATACTCTGGTTTCTAAAAACGATAACCTAAAGGCTTTGCTTGTTGTCATCACTAAGCACGCTGCAGGTGACCGTTGGGTAAAGTGTCTTCTCCTGTTTCTTAGCCTCTTTTACTCCTCGATTCTGACAGATAGAGAAATAAATAGGCAAAGCAAGAAGGGGAGGGGGTTAGACAGGGATTGACTCCCCTGTCGGCATCAGGTCGAGCCTCTGCAGATTTCTGTTTTTGAGACTTGTAAGGAAGGAGCATTTTAAAAGCACGTGGTAGCCAGTGTCGCAGTTCCTAGGTTTTAGTTATGCCATCACTGACTCGATGGACGTGAGTCTGAGTGAACTCCGGAGGTTGGTGATGGACAGGGAGGCCTGGCGTGCTGCGATTCGTGGGGTTGCAAAGAGTCGGACACGACCGAGCGACTGAACTGAACTGAATGGAATGTGCCCTTGCAGCTATTTTCTTCTGTCAAAAATGAAAACTCACTTACCATCCTTCATGTAAAAATCTCCTCTATATTTAAAATAGTTCAGTTCAGTCGCTCAGTCGTGTCTCTTTGTGACCCCATGAATCGCAGCACACCAGGCCTCCCTGTCCATCACCAACTCCCGGAGTTCACTCAGACTCACATCCATCGAGTCAGTGATGCCATCCAGCCATCTCATCCTCTGTCGTTCCCTTCTCCTCCTGCCCCCAATCCCTCCCAGCATCAGGGTCTTTTCCAATGAGTCAGCTCCTCACATGAGGTGGCCAAAATACTGGAGTTTCAGCTTCAACATCGGTCCTTCCAAAGAACATCCAGGACTGACCTCCTTTAGGATGGACTGCTTGGCTTTCCTTGCAGTCCAAGGGACTCTCAAGAGTCTTCTCCAACACCACAGCTCAAAAGCATCAATTCTTCGGTGCTCAGCTTTCTTCACAGTCCAGCTCTCACATCCATACATGACCACTGGAAAAACCATAGCCTTAACTAGACGGACCTTTGTTGGCAAAGTAATGTCTCTGCTTTTTAATATGCTGTCTATAGTACAAAGTATAATACAAAGGAGAAGCAAAGGAAAGTGATCCATAGTCAGACTGTGCTTCAGCATAGAAAGGGTGAGTGCCGTGAAAGTTGCTCAGTCCTGTCTGACTCTTTGCGACCCCATGGACTATACACTCCATGGGACTCTCCAGGCCAGAACACTGGAGTGGGCAGCCTTTCCCTTCTCCAGGGGATCTTCCCAGCCCAGGGATTGAACCCAGGTCTCCTGCATTGCAGGGGGATTCTTCAGCAGCTGAGCCACCAGGGAAGCCCAGGAAACTAGAAGGTAGCCTGAGGCAGTCGGTCAGGCTTCTGCTCCTGGGGCATAGGATCTCTGCGTGTGAATGCCCGTCTGCAAATGCAGATGGAGCCCCGCTGTCGCCTGGCGACAGGACCACCCATGCGTGCTGCTCTCTCGGATCTGGTTTTCTAGAACAGTGAACATGCTTGGTAAAGTTCTGGACGCAACACCACACAGTCTACATGGTTGTAACATTCTGGAAAATTCAGGTGACATTAGATCCATGCAAATACTCCTTTCATTTTTTTTATAAAATGAGTTAGGGTCTAGTCTCAGATCCTTGCGAACTGGTTTCACCTCCATGAACGTCCCGTGGGTCGTTCAGAAAGACTTCATGCAGGGCAGCCTATGTGCGTTGCAGATCAGTGTGCTGTCAGACCGGCTCTCTGACTTTAAAAAGTCCTCCTTTGTTGTATCTGCTGATTCCTGTGGTGTAAATGCCCCCCAGATGGCTGGCATCAAACTACCCGCAGAAACTGGCCCACGGAACTCCTGCAGGTTTAGCTGTCTGCTTAGTAGGAGCAGCTTTGGGACCCCCCTGAGTTCACATCCGGCATCTCGGGCCCCGCCCTCTAAATGCCAGCTAGGTCCCTCAGATCACGGTTACACCCTCCAGAATGTCCCCCTTGGGGCAGTGTGGCCCCCCTGGAGAGCCAGCGCATGCAGCTCTGATGGTCACCCTGGTGTAAATGTCCTCACCCGGGAGTAGCCCCTTTGCCTGCAGCGGTGGGAATGGTCCTCACCTCCTGCTTCCAGGCTGTCCCCTGGGCCCAGGGCCTCTCTGCACAAGCCAGCTAGTTCATCACCCAGAAAGTCAGCACGTGGCTGAGTCCCTGAGGTAGGCCTCCTTGTCTCCATCCGGCGTGGCTGTGCCGCCTGCGTCATGAAGGCGGACGCGCAACAGCCTGGGTGATGGGCGAGTGGGATCAGTTCACAGCCCTGCAGCCACTGTGTGAGTGAAGATGGGCCTAGAAACTGATAGGCGCGCCAGGGCCTTACTACGGGTCAGTATTTGGTATAAGGCCTTTGCCACAGAGGACTGAAGGCTCTTCTCTGTCCCCCACAGTGCACCCTGGACTCCGAGGTGGCTGTGAGAGTCGGGGGGGAGTTCTTCTTTGACCCGCAGCCCGCGGACGCCTCCAGAAACCTCGTGTTGATCGCGGGAGGCGTCGGGATTAACCCCCTGCTTTCCATCCTGCGGCACGCGGCCGACCTCCTCAGAGAGCGGGCAAGCAAGGGACGGGGGTATGAGATGGGGGCAGTCAGACTGCTCTACAGCGCGAAAGACACCAGTGAGCTCCTCTTCAAGGTAGGGAGCAGAGTGCATCTTGTTTAGCTGGGTGTGAGCAGGCTTGTACACGGGCCTTTCTTCTTTCCATTCGGTCTTTTCTCCAACAGTTCAAACCAGAGGCTGGAAAGGCTGAGCCGTATTCAAGTGAGAATTAACCAACACATCCTGTCCTGCCCAGAACTATTAAAAAAGCTAGTGCTAAGGAGGCTCCCAGTGCAGTGACAGAAGAGGGCAGGTCTGGTGGGCTTGAGTCTGGAGGTGGGTGAGCAGAAAATTCAGCCTGCCTCTGGGGCTCCCCAGAGAGTCAAGAGGCCTGCGAGTGGGTGTGGGTGCCCAAGGAGTAGGTGTGACCCAGCTCGTATGTGAAATCCCCATCGGCTGCGTCTGCAGGAGCTAAGTCCATCTGACAGAAGGCCGTCGCTCTGGGAGCTTTGCAGCTGCAAGGATGGACAAAAGAAGAGAAATAGCTAAAAGACACGACTGTGGTCAGGGAAACTGCTGCTTAATTGCCCATGCCTGAGAGAGAAGAAAAAAGCAAAAACTCCTGGAGAGTTAGTAATATGCTTGTTAGCATATTCAGATTTCAATTAAAGGCAAATAACCCCCCCCCTCCCCCCAGCACTCAGATTGCTCTGGCCTGCCCGGCTGCAAACAATGCCTCTCTAAGTGGAGAGCCGAGCGCGGACGTGTGCAGAATTGGCAGTGGAGCTTTGGCGTCTGGGCGGAGCGGGAGGGGGGGGTGCACATCTGTTTTGATTTTTTAAAATTGTTGTGTGACCAAATACGTTTGACATTCCAGAAGAATATCCTCGATCTAGTAAATGAATTTCCTGAGAAGATTGCCTGCAGTTTGCATGTTACAAAACAGGCTACACAAATCACTGCAGACCTCAGACCATACATCACGGGTGAGTCTCCTAAAAGGTATTTTGACTGCCTCCATGCCGCTACCATGTAGATGTACCAGTTGGTTGAGTGTAAATGCTTTATTGTTGGGATTTGCTGGCTGGGAATGTCACTACCTGGGGGATTAAGAGATGATTCATCATGGAAACATAAGGAGAGATTAGTTGGGTTCACTTATTATATACAGATCTCCTGCTGCCTATATTAAAATTTTATTTTCTGCATTTTTTTAGGGGACCTTTGCGTCATTGCTGTAATATGCATACAGAGAATTTATCCTCCGGCTTTGACTGAATCAGTTCCATTTGCCATTAATAGTCATTTAAATTTCTCGTGGTTTCCCCTCCTGGAAGGATTTCTCAGAAAGCAGTTTAGTTACTTTGCTGAAGGCAGTTTTGAATCTGTCCCAAAGACCAGCACGCTGCCCGGCCCTGTCTGGAGAGTGCGTGGTGACCGGCTGCCCGCGTTGCTCACTGTGGCTTCAGGAAGCCTGGAGACACGCTCTCGGCTGGGGTCCGACCTGGACACCCGCAGGAGCCAGTGCGTGGATGACTCGGGGCGCAACCTCTGGGCCCAGTTATTGAAAACAACTGTTGCCAAGTTGTGGGCAGTGCTTCCTCTTTTCAGTTCAAACACATCTGGCTCAACTTGGTGTTTATTCTGTGTTTTCGGCAGAAGGAAGAATAACGCAGAAGGAGATAAGAGATCACATTTCGAAAGAGACCTTGTTCTACATTTGTGGTCCACCTCCCATGACAGACTTCTTCTCCAAGGAGCTGGAGAGCAGCCGTGTCCCCAGAGAACACATCTGCTTTGAGAAGTGGTGGTAGGGGCAGGTGGGGCCGGGACAAGGAGGCACACGAGGTCTGCAAGGCTGGCACACAGGATGCTCCGTGGTGCGGCCCGTGATTTTCCTCTGCCCACTCTCTTTTTAAGGCTGTGGACTCTGCCCAGTTGGAGAAACAAGTAAAATCAGCTGACAGTTAAATGATAAGCTTGTTGCAAAAACTTCATTTATTAAACTTATTTTTACTGCGTTGACTTTCTCTTATAAATAACTGATTATCTCATGGTGTACCTTGAATTGATCAATACATATTTTCTCTCCTTTTAAGGGAAAAAAGACACATCCTTCAACCATATGAAACCACGGTTTTGTGTATGAAATGCAGGCTCTTAAATTATTTGACAGCCACCTATGTATCTTTTGTTGAATAAACGTAAATGTAATTTCATTTGAAATGGTTTCTGTTTAATGTCTTAGTTTTCCTTCTTGTGGCCTGCAGCCTCGTTTCTTCAGACCGTTAAAAGTTGGGTTTGGAAATAGAAAGCTGTTAGGAAAACTGCTTTAGGGTATTGAACATCCAGCTTATTTGTTTCTGTTAATGAATATCCTAAGTATGTATCCTGACTGTGAGTTTCTTCTCAGATGAAACCTTTTCTGAGGCCCCTGTCTTGGCTGTCTGTCTCCGCGCTCCACGTGGGAGGCGGCTTCTCTTTCAGGACCAAGGTGACAATGAGTGCTGCGCTCTCTGTGATTCTGCCCTCAGTGGCTGAGCTTGATGGGCTGTAGAAGTGTGCTCAGGATTGATCAGGGGGTGCAGAGCTGATTCCAAGACCTGCTGCTCTGCCTCGTATTTCATTCTTTGGCCAGGGTTGTTCCTGGCACCACAGCTGTTGAGTGGCTGAAAGAGAGCAGCTACCATTTAAGCGCCTGCTAAGCCTGGGGTCAGGAGGCGGTCCCCAGAGCGGGTGGGGAGAGTTGAGAGCCTTGTCCGAGGCCCCTCTGGTGGAACAGCTGGGAAGAAGACTGGACTCTTTAACTTGTGCAGATTTTAAAGCCTGAGAAATGTCCCCAGGCTTAGGCCAGGCCCTCCTTTCTGTGACAGGGACCGCGGCTGGCTTCTTAGAGAACCTCATGATGTGCGTGGGGTCTGGCAAGAGAGGCAGACCAGCGTGGAGTTGCAGGGACCATGGAGAGTTCAGTCCGCAGCGGAGGAGAGGGCAGGGGCCCTTTCTCCTCTCCGGGGCAGGTCTCGGGGGCTCCAGGGCGTAAATGCATCTTCCATCTGTGGGGCCCCGTGACGGCTGGCATCACCGCGCTAGCCTCGACTAGGACATTTTGAATTTTGTTATGTTTTAAGCAGAGATCATTGGTCAGCTATTTCAATCCCAGATTTGACTTCACTAGGAGCAGAGAACTGAAGAGCCTCTTGATGAAAGTGAAAGAGGAGAGTGAAAAAGTTGGCTTAAAGCTCAACATTCAGAGAACTAAGATCATGGCATCCAGTCCCATTGCTTCATGGCAAATAGGAGGAGAAACAGTGGAAACAGTGAGAGACTTTATTTTGAGGGGGCTCCAAAATCACTGTAGATGGCAACTGCAGCCATGAAATAAAAAGACACTCCTTGGAAGAAAAGTTATGACTAACCTAGACAGCATATTAAAAAGCAGACATATTACTTTGCTAACAAAGGTCCTTGTAGTCAAAGCTATGATTTTTCCAGTAGTCATGTATGGATGTGAGAGTTGGACTATAAAGAAAGCTGAGCGCCGAAGAATTGATGCTTTTGAACTGTGGTGTTGGAGAAGACTCTTGAGAGTCCCTTGGACTGTAAGGAGGTCCAACCAGTCCATTCTAAAGGAGATCAGCCCTGAATATTCATTGGAAGGACTGATGCTGAAGCTGAAGCTCCAATACTTTGGCCACCTGATGCAAAGAGCTGACTCATTTGAAAAAACCCTGATGCTGGGAGGGATTGAAGGCAGGAGAAGGGGACAACAGAGGATGAGATGGTTGGATGGCATCACCAACTCAATGGACATGAGTTTGAGCCAAGCTCCAGGAGTTGGTGATGGACAGGGAGGCCTGCCGTGCTGCAGTTCATGGGGTCGAAAAGTCGGACATGACTGAGCGACTGAGCTGAACTGAGGAGCAAAGGGGGCCCCGTGACCTGATGGGGACATCGGAGTCCGTTCAGGGCAGCGGTCGGCACTGCTGAGAGGTGACGGGCGCACGGGGGGCTCTGGCTCCTTCGAGCCCTGCGTCTGGAGGCCCCGGGGTATCCAGGCGAGGGCTGGGCCTGGGGGCCGCGCACTCAGGAGGCCGAGGAGCGGGTGAGGGGAGGGGTGGGGATGGGGGCTGCGTGCTCGGCCCCAGGCCTAGGCGGCCCTCCAGAGGAGATGCTTGTGCAGGGGGCGCCCCGGGCCTTTCTGTCATCGCGGCCTGGGGCAGGCTCTGTGCTGTCAGAGAACAAGGGCCTCCCGCCCGGGGGCACCCAACTCTGCCCGGCACGCTGTCCGCGACAGCTTACAGGGAGCCACGGCGCCGAATCTGTGGTCTCCAGAGAGGACTCACCTCTGGGACCAAAGGCCATCTCATTCATGACAGCCTTGGGTAGGTGTTCATTGGAAGTGAAAGTGACAGATAAAGCTTCCGACCTGGACATCAGACGGGGGCAGAAAGAGTACCCACCCCCACTGTTTTAGGCAGAGCATTGGATACTTCTCAGCTGAAGGCTGAGAATAGAAAAAAAGAATACCTCGAGGTCCTAAGAGCTCCCCCAGACCCTCCCTCAAGGCAGACATCGTGAGATAACCGGCCAGAGACCAGACAGGGAGAACGGGTTCTGGGCAACCTCTCGGGGGGAGGCAGACTTGCTGTGTCATCAGGGGGACAAGTCTTGAGAAACACGTCCCCGGCAAGATTCGTTACAATTACAGTCGTTAACATAGAGCCTAAGAAAAGCATTTCCATGAGTAAGACCTTGTGCCGTATGGTCCTTAGCTCAAGAAAGCCCAGTTCTCACGCAAGATCCAGCGCTGCACGCGGCTTAAGGAAAGCATGGGCGGGAACGTTCGCCTCCTCCCGGAAGGGCCCGGACTCCCGGACTCCCGGACTCCCGGCCTCCCGGCCTCCCTGCCTCCCGGCCTGAGTTCACTCACCAGCTGCTCGCTCACCGCCTGTAAACCCCGGAGGGGCCACGTTGTGACCTTTGCCTGGACGGCGGCTCCTTCCAGCTCTGTCCTTTCTGGCGATGATCAGGGAACGGTGCTTCTGGTCCGCTGCTCAAGGATATCCATTTGCCCTTGCCCGCCAGGCCGGTCAGGATCCCTCTGGGATCTCCTAGCTGTCTCGGGGAAGCCCAGCCTGGGCGCCTTGGGACTGCTGGTGTGGCGGCTGAGAACGGCAGCTGGGGAGCCCTGAGCCGACCGCTTGGGTTCATGGCTCAGCCTCGCCCCGCGCTGGCGGGTGACCTGCGCGATGCCCTGGTTCGTAATTACCCACGTCTGGGCACAGACTTGCGCCCGCATGTGAGACAGAAGAGCGCCACCTCCCGCGCGGGGCGGTTCACGGGCCGAGGGTGAAGGTGCCCGGGGAGGGCTGGGCAGGGCAGGGCAGGGCAGGGCAGGGCGGGAGCGGGAGGGCGGCGTGGCTCCGCGTTCCCCTTTCCTGCTCGGGATGTGTGAGGCCGGCCGCCCGGGTTCGTCTGCCGGCCTGGAGCCTGGAGCCTGGAGCCTGGAGCCTGCCGTGAGGAGGGCTCTGCCTCGGACAGCGCTGTCCTGAGCGGGCGATAGGCACTTAGCAGATACTTCGTCCATGGGTGAAAGGGCCTTCCCAGAGCTGATGAACTGGCCTTTGTTTTTGTTTTTGTTTTTTTAATATTTATTAGCTACACCTGGAGAAGGCAGTGGCCACCCGCTTCGCTATTCTTGCCTGGAGAATCCCACAGGCAGCAGAGCCTGGCGAGCTGCCGTCCCTGGGGCCACAGCCGAGCGACTACCACGCACACACTGGCATCACCCGCCCTTCGCTGGGCTTCCCTAGTGCCTCCGTGGTAAAGAATCCGCCGTCCCGCCCCCCATGCAGGAGAGGTGAGCTTGATCCCTGGGTTGCAAAGATGCCCTGGAGAAGGACATGGCAGATACAGGAAAGTAGAGAAGACAGGAATTCACTCTTACACGTCCATCGCCAACGTCATTGATTACCGCATGCTGCTATCTCTTTTTGTCTGTCCTCCACTTCTTGGGTTTTGATGTTTCAGGGGTATTTTGAAGCAAACCCTAGAAATGATACCTGTAATTCTGTAACAGCCATATCGCCTCACCATGACCACTCAGCTTTCCTCATGCAGCACAAGTAACGACCCCTTACCGTCATCTGTGACGTCCCCACGTCGTTCTCCCCGCATCACGCGAAGTCCACAGCTCGCAGTTCTGTTGGTACCTCTTGTGAGTGTGCTTCAATCCACAGCCCCCTGCGCCCTCCCCACACATGTACCCAGACACCTTGTTGAAGAAGCCGGGTCGTCCTGCGGCCTCTCCCACGTTGTGAACCCGCCCGCGGTGCCCTCGGTGTGGTTGCATATGGCCCCTCTATGCTCTGTACGTCGCATAAACTGGTAAGTAGATCTGGAGCTTATTTAGAGTCAGACTCGAGATTTTTCTTTTGGAAGACTACATCGTAAGTGGTGGTTCGCATTTCTGTTGCACCCTGAGGTGGCACCTAACGTCTGTCCCGCTTTCGGTGTTTTTAAGATTGGTCAGCGGGTTCAGCTTTTGTCACCCGATTTCCCCCAATATAAAGTTCTCTATCAGCCTTTCACCCAGATTATCTTAGTAGCTGCTGATCACTGTGCGCTATTTCAATAAGGACTGATTGCCCATTTCTATCATCTTGCCTGCATTTATCGCCCGTGATTCTTCTAAGGAAAACTTTCTCTCATTGACTCTGCCCTGGAACGAGTCTGGATTGGAAGGGCAGGATCAGCGCTTGATTCTTTCCCTTTGTTTACCAGCTAACCTACTATGAGTTGGTGTCCAAGCAGCCTCCGAAGTGACGAGGTTTCCTGTGTCTCCCTGTGAACTCTTGGCTTTTTGTATATTTGACTGTTTGCATCCACTGTGCTCAGATTTTGAGTGTTCAGCTTGTCTGGGGCTGCCTGGGCTGAGTTGCCCTCAGTAAGCTGTGGAGGGTGGATGAGGTTTGGCACTTCTAGAGCTGCAGAAAGTGCTTGAATAGACGAGAAGAGAGTGGTGTCAGAGCCCCCCATGAGGAAAGGGCTTCAGGCAGGACGGGCCGGTCAGCTGTATTGTGCTTGAAGTAACAGGAGAGCGAGGTTCCAATGAGCAGCGATTGACGCAGCAACTGGAAGGTCACCAGTGGTTGTGATAAGAGGGATGTTAAGAGGGAAATACAAATTATAGTGAGTGAGTGTGATTGTAATTGCAAAGAATTTTACTGTTAAGGGAAGGAAAAAGATAGGATGGTAGCTGGAAAAGGAAATAGGGTCAAAAGAGCTCCTTTTTTATTTTATTTTATTTTACTCACAAAAGTTTTTTGGAGTGTAGTGATTGCCCATGGGGTTGCAAAGAGTCGGACCCGACTGAGCGACTGAACTGAACTGACGGCCGATTTACGATGTCTTTATTTTTGCTGTACAGCAAAGTGATTTGGCTGCACATCTGCACATTCTTTCACCCTCTTTTCCATTATGGGTTATCATGGGATATTGAGTACAATTCCCTGTGCTGTCCAGTAGGACCTTGTTGTTTATCCATCCTATACATGAGTTTGTACCTGCTCACCCCAAACTCCCCGTCTGTCCCCCGCCCTGCCCCACCCGCCTGGAACTGCAAGTTTGATCTTTATGAGTCTGTCTCTGTTCACAGGTATGTTTGTGTGTGTAGTATTTTATATTCCACATGTAAGTGATATGTGGTATTTGTCTTTCTCTTTCTGACTTACTTTTTTTAATGAATGAGTAATATTCCATTCTGTCTATATACACGGCACCTTCTGTATCCATTCATCTGTTGATGGACACTCAGGCTGTTTCCCTGTCTTGACTATTGTAAACAGTGCTGCAGTGAGCACTGGGATGCGTGTGTCTTTCTGAATTATGCTTTTCTCTGGGTCTATGCCCAGGAGTGGGCTTGCTGGGTCATGTGGTAGATCTAGTCTTAGTTTTTTGAGAAACCTCTGTACTGTTCTCCACAGCGGCTGCACTGGTTTACATTCCCACCAACAGTGTAGGAGGGCTCCGTTTTCTCCACACCTCCAGCATTTATTATCTGCAGACTTCAGCCATTTTGACCAGCGTGAGACAGCCCCTCACTGTTGTTTTGACTTGCCTTTCTCTGATAATTAGCGACAATGCGCGTCTTTCCGTGTGCTTGTTGGCCTGTATTTTTCTGGAGAAATGTCTGAGTCTTCTGCTCATTTTCTGATTGTCGTTTGGTCATTTGGTCTGAGCTGTTTGTATATTTTGGAAATTAAGCCCTTGTTGGCCGCATCATTTGCAGATATTTTCTCTCATTCCACAGATTATCTTTTCGTTTTGTTTCTGGTTTCCTTTGCTGTGCAAAAGCTTATAAGTTTTTGGGTCCCATTTGTTTATTTGTGCCTTTATTTCTGTTGCCTTGGGACGGACCTAAGAAAACAGTGGTACGATTTATGTCAGAGAAGGTCTTGCCTGTGTTCTTGTAGGAGTTTTACAGTGTCATGTTTTATATTTAATTCTTTAAGCATTTTATTTATTCTGAGTTTATTTGAGTTTATTTCTGAATATGGTGTGAGGGTGTGTGCTCTAACTGTTGATTTGCACTTGCTGAGGAGACTTTTTCCCATTGTCTATTCTCGCCTCCTTTATCCAAGATTCACGGAGCACAGGTATGTGTGTTTGTTTCTGGTCTTCGTTCTGTTTCTGTGCCGATATCACGTCATTTTGATTACTGTTGCTTTGTAGTATTGTCTGGAGTCCGAGGGGGTTATGCCTTCAGCTTTGTTCATTTTCTTCAGTGTTGCTTTGGCAGTTTTGGGTCTTTTATGGTTCCATGTAAATTTTAGGATGACTTGTCCAAGTTCTGTAAAAAATGCTATGGGCGATTTGGTAGGAATCGCATCAAAGCTATTTATTGCTTTGGATAGTATAGTGTTTTTAACAATATTATTTCTTCCAACCCAAGAGCATGTGATTTTACTCATTTCTTAATATTTGTTTTTTTAACTTTATTTGAAATAATTTTAGATTTATAGAAGAGTTACAAAGATAGTACAGGGTTCCTATATACCCTTTACCCAGCTTCCCTGAGTGGCAGCATGTTTACAACCATGGTCTACTTATCAAAACTAAGGACCAATAGCACAGTTAAATTGGTACAATGCTTTTAACCAAACCACAGTTGGGTTTTGTTTTGTTTTTTTTAAGATGAGGGAGGTAACAGCCTAATCTATGAAAACCTCTGAAAGAACCACTTAGCGGGCCTCCAGTTGGCCTTTTTCTAGAGGGTGATAACTTAGCTGTTGTTTTCTGAGCGTCTACTGTGTGCTGTCACTGTGCTAGAAATTTAAGATAGGAAAATGTAAGATAGAATTATCTTGAGGAACAAGTTAAATACTTTGGGAAACTTTTTTTTTTATGATTTAAAGCAGAAATGCTTTGGGGGAAATTTCTTTTTTGGCAACTCGTATCTGATTGAGGGAAGCTGTGGATTGTGGTGATGGGGCAGTGGGAAGGGGCAGTGGGGAAGGTTTGGCCCACTCTGGCGACATGCTCAGGAGAACTGTTCCCATGGGACGCAGAGCTGCAAGCAGGCAGGTACACGTGCAGGTACCAGTGTGTGAACTCACATGGTGATTTTCAAACAGCATCCAGCCTTCGCCTGATTTTTTTTTTTAACTTTCTGAATGGAAAACAGCAATTTCCTTCATTCCTGGGTATTGCAGATGATCCTATCCAGATAATTCAACCTGAGAGCTACTGTTTCACTTTATTTTCAATGAAAGCCAAAGAAGTATACTGCTCTCATTTGAGAGAAACAGTGAGCTGTCTTGTCTTTTAATCTTACTCCTTCTTAATATGCACATATGACGCAAGCATAGTGATGACCTTTAAAGGTATCTCCTGACCACCGTCAGATCAAAGCATGGATTTTCAAATGCTTTGCGCTTAGGAACTGAGAACCATCCTGGATGTTGAGCAGCAGTCTTGATACAGTCTGTCCAAGCTCTTCCATACACTGTGGGGCCCATTTAGCCTGAGCTGGTCTCTTCCATCCCACCCCTGTGTCCCCTTTTGCTGTGCTTGAGTGTACCAAGATTCTGTCCATTTCTTTGTTCTTTATAATTACCTCATCAGTATGATTAGAAAATATCTAATAATACGAAGGTATGTAAAGTGAAAAGCTGAAGTCATTCCCCACCCCATGCTACTCACCCGGAATGAACTTCTGTGTAAAAACCTTGCTGGGTACCCTTCTAGAGAGTTGATGGTATAATAACATGGAGTACACATGAATATCTGGGCTTGTAGATGTCATTAACACACTCCAAAATATATCCGAATGTATCAGAATGTACTTTACCACGTCCTTATGACCTACATCTAGATTGTTCCCAGTCTGGGGCTATTACAAACAGTTTGCAGTGTATACACTTTTTCATATAATTTTTGTGCACAAACTACAACCGCTAGGATTGTCATTTCTAAATCAAAAACTGACTGGTATTGTCAAACTGCTTTGTAAAATGCCTAGTCGATTTATAGTGATGGAGTATGAAAGTACCCATCTCCCTACCTCTGGCTAATACTAGATATTCTAATTCTTTATAAGGTTTTTCCTAGTCAGTTGGGTGAAAGTTGCCTTTAACAAAAAAAACTTATTTTCTGATTGCTCTCTAACGTTTTTACTCCTTTAAGTGTTTTAGCCATTTCTCTTCTTTTCTTTGGAGAATGGTGTGTTCACATTTTCTATACATCTTGATATCTGATTTGTAACTCCTTATAAAATAGAATGAGTGCTAATCCTTTCTTATATATATTGGAAATATCTTTTCCCAGTCTACTGCTTGTCTCTGAATTCCGTTTTTTATAATGTATACCAGAATTTTAAATGTATCTGTAATAAAGTATGTCAGTCTTGCCCCCTTTTTTTTCTTTCAAGTTTATTATTTATTTATGCTTGGGCCTGCTGGGCCTTCCTTGCTGCGTGGGCTTTTTCCTAGTTGTGGCGAGCAGGGGCTCTTTACTCACAGCGTGCAGGCTTTTCACGCAGTGACTTCTCTTGTGAGACATGAGCTCTGGGTGACTGGGCTTCAGTGGGTCTGGCTCCCAGGCTCCAGAGCACAGGCTCAAGGTGTGGTCCACAGGCGTAGCTGCTCTGCGGCATGTGCCATCTTCCCGGTCTAGGGATCAAGCCCGGGTCTCCTGCAAGGCAGGCGGATTCTTTGCTGTTGAGCCACCTGGGAACCCCTCCCTTGGTTTTCATGGATATACTTTCTTCTGATACTTCTGCAGGTTTTTAATCCACTGGGAATTGATTTTGTCTGACTTTTTCCATATAGCGCTCCAGTTGCTCGACACCATTCATCAGATATTCCACGCTTTCCCCCCGCTTTGAAATTCCTCCTTTATCACATACTTAAATCCCCTCCCTGCTCTGATTCCCAAGTCTGCTGATTTCTTGCTGCTTTGAAACCACACTGTTTTCATTACTCTAGCTTTATTCTGCCTTCTTACCGCATCTGTTTCATCTTCTTCAGGAATAGTAACTCTGGGGATACCCTGAATTCTCTGGTGGTCTGGGTTTTGGTGGGAGTTTGTGGCTCAACTGGTAAAGAATTCGCCTGCCTTGCAGAAGACCCCAGTTCAATCCCTGGGTCAGGAAGATCCACTGGAGATGGGCATCCCTGGTGGCTCAGCAGGTAAAGAATCTGCCTGCAGTGTGGGAGCCCTGGGTTCGATCCCTGGGTTGGGCAGACCCCCTGCAGAGGGAAAGGCTCCCACTCCAGTGTTCTGGCCTGAGAACTGCATGCACTGTTTAGTCCATGGGGTTGCAAAGAGTTGGACACGACCGAGCGACTTTCACAGAAGTACTTGGCGTTTGACGAGTGCTAGGCGTTTGTCTCATTAAATGACAATGTTTCCGTGCAACAGGCCGTGTGAAGGAAGTGGCCCGTTTTCCCTCTGAGGCAGGTGATGGTCGGTAGTTACAGGTCCTGCCTGGGTCCACCCGGTTGGAGCAACAAGGCCAGGCGTCTGGGACTCTGCCTTCTTCCCCTCCTGTCCGAGGAGGACTTTCCTCTGCACAGACTCCACCCTGGCCTTGTTCCCAAACCTCTCCCACCACCACAGGGTGGGCTCTCCTCCGTCTTCTTCGCTTCTGGTTGTTTCGAGTTTCGGCGGCCTGCGGGATCCTAGTTCCCCGATCAGGGGTGGAGCACTCGCCCCTGCGTTTGAAGCCTGGAGCCCTAAGCGCTGGGCCACCAGGGAAGCCCGCTCTTCCCTGCCTTCCGAGAGAGACTCAACTAACCTGAATACCCCATCGCAGAGCACTCAGCTGGGCGAGGTTTCTAAATCCCACTAGCGTCTCTGTTGTCAGGGGCCTAGAGAGCAGGAGCACAGAGAGAGCATGGTCTGGTGGCAGGACCGCGGTGCCAGGCGTCCGGAGACCTGCACGGCGCGCCCATCTCTGGACCTGCCGTCATCCGTCAAGCAGGTAGGACTGTCAACTGAAATCCCTTTCCGCTTTACCGTCCCTCGGTTTCATGACGGAAAGCGGGCCTTGGGGACCCCGGGGAGCTGCGGTTGGCCATTCTGATGAGTGATGACCAAAGGCTGTCTTAACTGTCCTCAGGCATTTGACTGATTGTCACTGTGACTGTGGTTTGCATCTCCAGCCTAAGACGGAATCGCCTTGGACTGAAGCAAGGGAGAAGTTTGGTTTGATGTAGAGGACTCTTGTACTCTGCCACTGATTAAATTCTGGAGTTGGGGCTCAAGAGAAACGGTGGAATCCCCATTAATAAGAGAGAAGACTGACAGGCATTTGCCTGCTGGGGCTTCAGGGGGGCTGCACGGAGACAGGGCTGAATCGATAGTTCCCCAGCTTTGGGCTGCACAGAGACAGGGCTGAATCGATAGTTCCCCAGCTTCAAGGAAGGGAGGGTGTAGACAGCAAAATTGGGCAATTTCTGGATCCAGGAACTGGCAAGCTTGCTGGTTGTCCTTCCTTCCAGGATGATTTCCTTGTTTTTGCTGAAGAATCCATGACAGGGGAGGTACAGGACTGAAGAGTCTCAGACCCAGGGCTCCATTACAAGGAGTGTTTTAATATTCACCCTGATAAGTGAAGGCTGTTCCTTACCATCACTGAGACTTTTATATTGTTTAGAGACAGCAGAAAAATCCAAAGCCATATTGGGTTTAATGACTAGTGAGCAGCACGTTTAACTACAGATGTGTAGGTTTTTTGGAGAAGGCAAAGGCACCCCACTCCAGTACTCTGGCCTGGAAAATCCCATGGGTGGAGGAGCCTGGTGGGCTGCAGTCCATGGGGTCGGGAAGAGTCGGACACGACTGAGCGACTTCACTTTCACTTTTCACTTTCCTGCACTGGAGAAGGAAATGGCAGCCCACTCCAGCGTTCTTGCCTGGAGACTCCCAGGGACGGGGGAGCCTGGTGGGCTGCCGTCTGTGGGGTCGCACAGGGTCGGACACGACTGAAGCGACGCAGCGGCAGCAGCGGCAGCGTAGGTTTTACTGCATTAGTTGTGGGATGAGAAGCATCTTCCACCAGTCAGCCAACATGGGGTCTGTGTTTTAAACTGTCTCTGGATTGAACGAATCCCTTTGCCCCATTTCTGAGACGCAGTGGCCAGCGTGGCTGTAATTGCCAGCATCCCTGTTGAATCATTTAGGGGCAGAATGTAGGCTCTGCCCCCTGACCCAGGGTAAACAGTCGTACAAACACATGCCTCACCTTTCCCGCCAACTGCCTCTCTGACTCGCTGAAACATCCTGACTCTCTCCCCAGAAGTTAAAAAGCCATATTCCCTGGGTCTTAAGGAAAGGATCGAGACTTGCATTTTAGTGACTTTGTGGAATAATGCTGAACGAGTGGTTCAAATCCTGGAAACGAACCCGCGAGAGAGGTTCTAGGGAAGTCCTCGACGAGGGCAGTACTGACTCCTCTGAGGACATGTCTGAGTAGGACAGTGTTCGTGCTGCTTCCTGGTGCTCCACTGGGTAAAACTTGCCCTCCCGACGCCGGGGTGCATTGATCCTTGGGGGATCCGGGCTCCCACGTGCCTTGCAGCCAGAACAGTCAAAACAGAGAACAGAAGTAACTTGTAACGAGTTCAATAAAGACTTTAAAAATGGTCCACATTTTTAAAAAAAAATGAAAAAGAGACAGTATTCTTGTTTGTGGTGTGACGGGTAGTCTCAGCGCCTATTCATTCTCCGGGCAGCTGCGAAATCTCCAGAGCCCGCTCCCAGCTTCCTCCTCCTCGCTGAGGTTTATGCAGCACCTGCTGTGTGCCAGCCATTCTTCAAGAGCTCTGCATGTATCCATTTCATCCTCACAGCTGGCATATACCTGCATTACCCAGACCCCACGCCTGGGAAGGGGCTGTCAGGCTTCTATCCAGCAACGCAGCCCCAGCATCTGTGCCCCTCGTCTGGACCACCAGGCACACTGCCTCCCTCTGGACCACTCACCCGGCCTCAGGGCTCACCTTTTCCACAGCCCTGTCCAGCGCTCGCCTTCACGCCTACCAAGCTCTGCGGCCCACGTTAGCAGTTACCACCCCTGTGCAGCCATTCGGGGTGTGCCGTGAGGTCCAGGGGAGCAGGGGTTGGCTCTGTCCCCCCAGCACCCAACACAGGAGTTAAAGCCTTAAGTCCAGAAAAGTGAGTGGTCTGAGCCCTCAGGCCCGGGTGAACGCACAGGGGCTGGTCATGCAGGGCTGGGGACAGCCAGCACCCGCCGGGCGCCGGGCCCGCAGCTCAGGGACCGTTCGCTGTGGTCTGGCTGCAGACGTGATGTTTAGCAACAGAAACCTGTGAGGACACCACCGCAGAAGCCGGTCTACAGCTTGGCGGGTCCTGTCATTGATCTGACGGGATGCCATCACTCTGGAAGCAGGTACGGGAAACCCAGACTCCCCACGCGGTGCCAGCCTCTCCGTGGGGGTGCTTCCAGGCCGCCTGTGACCCCAGCCCCCTCCTCGACCCCTCCCCAGCCCTCTCACAAGGTCAACTTTAACCCTGACTGCGGCTCTCAGCCTGCTCGGGTGAGCCCAGCACGACCGCCCTGCGCTGGGTGTGGGCGGTGAGCTTCGCAACAACATGTTCCTGCCAGTAACGTCCCACTGTTCCCTTTGAGAGCTCATCCTCAACTAGGATGATTTGTGGTTTAGCGGGGCTGTGATTAATATGTTTAGATTACTGATCAAACATGCTTCACAAGAAATGAATTAGAATGTCTCCTCCTGATGTCCTCTCAAAGGCAGTCCCCTCGAGCGTGACTTCTTAAGTATAATCCATTTAGAGGTTTGAAAAAACTCAACGACTGGGCTGATGGTCACTGTCTGGTTACTTACAGACCACTAACAAATACACTGGAGGAGGAAATGGCAGCCCACGCCAGTGTTCTTGCCTGGGAAACCCCATGGACAGAGGAGCCTGGCGGGCTACATTCATGAGGTCACCGAGTTGGACACAACTGAGTGACTGCTGCTACTGCTTAGTCACTTCAGTCATGTCCGACTCTGTGCAACCCCATAGATGGCAGCCCACCAGGCTCTCCCATCCCTGGGATTCTCCAGGCAAGAACACTGGAGTGGGCTGCCATTTCCTTCTCCAATGCATGAAAGTGAAAAGTGGAAGTGAAGTCGCTCAGTCGTGTCTGACCCCTCAGCAACCCCATGGACTACAGCCTTCCAGGCTCCTCCGTCCATGAGATTTTCCAGGCAAGAGAACTGGAGTGGGGTGCCATTGCCTTCTCTGAACTGAGTGACTAGTCAGCAACAAATACTCAAGACTATCAGCGTCGTCACAGAGCTTCTGTTGGGGTGAGATGGCTCTGTGTCAGGAACAGCCCGCCAGGCCGCACAGTGGAGACGACAGGACCCGTGACACTTGGTTCCCCACCTCCATCACTCGGTCACCTCGAAACACCCCGCTCCTTCCAGGCCTGCTGACAGCTGCAGCCAGTGAAACACCCCGCTCCTTCCAGGCCTGCTGACAGCTGCAGCCAGTGAAACACCCCGCTCCTTCCAGGCCTGCTGACAGCTGCAGCCCTAGAGGCTGATCTCCACGCACACAAGCCTCTCGCCAAATCCTGCAACTTTCACTGGTCCCGGGGCCTTGGCAATGCCAAAGATGGCCTTGTCCCTCACTGGCAACCTTGGCAATGTAAAATTCCCTCCAGAAATCCCCATATTTACCAGGCATGTACAGGAGGGAGGGAGTGGGGTTTAGGGGTTTATTCGCCTTTCATCATAAATGTCTCATTTCACAAGGAACAAGCTGGGAGTCAGCTCCCGGCCACCCTGTGGCCACATGTCTCACCCTCAGCTGCACCAGAGAATTTGCAGGGGTGGGGTGGGGGGCGGTTTGCAAATCCCAAGCCCTGGCCACTCCCCAGGGGCAACCCCCCAGTCTGTGGGGTGGGACCCAGGTGTCAGAGATCTTTTTTTTTTGGCTGTACAACTTGTGGGATCTCAGTTCCCCAATCAGGGGCTGAACCCACGCCCCCTGCATCAGGATCACAGAGTCAACCACCGGACCTCCAGGGACATCCTGAGTTTTTTAAGCTCCCCCAGTGACCGAGGTGCAGCCAGTCCGGGCCCCGCCCGAGGTAGACCAGAAGGCGGTGGGAGTGCGCAGCAGCCCGCCAAACAAGCCCTCCTCGCTCCCTGTGCTGGGGCTGCATGCCCGAGGAATTCAGACTAGCTGCATTCACCTGTTACTGTCTTTCCACAACAAATTCTGCCCACACAGATATAACTTAATCATCGAAAACATACCCCGCTCTGTGATGCAAGGCACCCACCTAAGGATGCAGCCGGTATCCTGTGCCTCTCAGAGCTGTAAGAACGTGTGTGGCTTTTGCCCCAGCCTGCTACTTTGGGAGCTTATTTTTCAAGAGTTGTGATCCTCTAAGATACGAGCTAAGAGAGGTAATATTCTTACTAAATCAAAATACTGTGTAGGTATTTATGAGTATCAGTGTGGAAAATGTCATTTGAAAATAACTTAAAAAAAATCTTCTTTAAAACTATCTTTTAAGAATGATCTTAATAAAATACCTAGAAATAAACCTACATAAGGAGGCAAAAGACCTGTACGTGGAAAACGATAAGGTGCCGATGAAAGAAACTGAAGATGCAACAGGTGAAAAATGTGCTCTTGGATTGGAAGGATGAAAACTGTCCAAATGACCACACTACCCAAGGCAGTCTCCAGATTCGGTGCAATTCCTGTCAAATTACCTATGGCATTTTTCACAGTACTAGAAGAAAACATTTTAAAATTTGTATGGAAGCTTCTACACGTATTCTTTCACTCTGTACAGTCAAAGCGATCTTGAGAGAGAAGAGCAGACCGGGCTCTCTGACCTCAGACTATACTGCAAAGCTACAGCCATCAAAACAGTGTGGTACTGGCACAAAAGCAGTATCAATGGGATGGGACAGAAATAAATCCACACACCTCGGTCAATTAATCTGTGTGGAAGGAGGCAAGAATATACAGTGTAGAAAAGACAAGCTCGTCAACAAGTGGTGCTGGGAAAATCGGGCAGCTATGTTTAAAAGAATGAAAATTAGAACATTCTCTAACACCATACACAGAAGCAAACTCAAAACGGATTAAAGACCTAACTGTAAAGCTAGATACTAATATAAAACTAGAGGAAAATAGGCTGGACACTGACAGAAATCACAGCAAGACCTTTTGGGGTCTATCTCCTAGTCAGAGACAGATAAAAATAAAGAAATGAGACCTAATGTAAAAGCTTTGCACAGCAAAGGAAACTATAAGTAAAACAAAAAGAAAACCTCCAGAATGGGAGAAGATACTTGCAAATGATGCTACCAATAAGAGGTTGATTTCCAAATATACACACAGCTAAATTAAAAAAAAAAAAAAAAAAACCCAAACAGTCCAGTTTAAAAAAAAAAAAAAGCTTGAAGCCCTAAATAGATAATTCTCCAAAAAAGACATAAAGATGGTCAAGAGGCACATGAAAAAATGCTCAACATTGCTGATTATTAGAGAAATGCAAATCAAAACTACAATGAGGTATCACCTCAACTTGTCAGAGTGGCCATCATGAAAAGTATACAAATAATAAATGCCAGAAATGGTGTGGAGAAAACAGAACCAGTCTACACCGTTGGTGGGAATGTAAACTGGTGTAACCGCAGTAGAGAACAGTATGGCGGTCCCTTAAAAAGCTAAAAACAGAGCTACCGTACAATCCTGCAGTTCCACTCCTGGGCACATATCCAGAGAAAGCCAAATTCAGAATGATACGTGCCCCGGTGGGCTCAGAGATTAAAGCGTCTGCCTGCAATGCGGGAGACCTGGGTTCGATCCCTGGGTCGGGAAGAACCCCTGGAGAAGGAAATGGCACCCCACTCCAGTACTCTTGCCTGGAGAATCCCATGGAGGGAGGAGCCTGGTGGGCTACAGTCCACGGGGTCGCAAAGAGTCGGACACGCCTGAGCAACTTCACTCACTCACTCACCCAAGTGTTCACTCCAGCACTATTTATAATAGCCAAGATGGAAGCAACCTAAATGTCCACTGACAGATAAATGGATAAAGAAGATGTGGTACATATATACAATGGAATATTACTCAGCCATAAAAAAGAATGAAATAATGCCATTCACAGCAACATGGATGGGACCTAGAGACTGGCATAGTAAGTTAAGTAAGTCAGAGGAAAACAAGTATCATATGATACCGCTTATATGTGGAATCTTAAAAAAATGATACAAATGAACTTTCCTATGAAACAGTATAAATTAGGAGTTTGGGATTAACGTATACACTCCACTATATACAAAACAGATAACCAACAAGGATCTGCTGTATAGCACAGGGAGCTCTCCTCAGTACTTTGTAATAACCTATAAAAGAAAAGAATCTGATTATGTGCGCGCGCGTGTGTGTGTGTGTGTGTGTGTGTGTGTGTGTGTATAACTGCAAAAAAGACTATCTTCTCTTTGAACAGTCTTCATCCCTTCTCATGAGCTCTGGGGCTTAGGCTGGGAAGTTTGCTCATAAAAGGAAAATTTGCCATGTGACTGTGTTAGGGTTTTTAATTCTGTCCTATTAAAATATGTTTAAAATGTGTTTTTAGTAAATTTGCACACAGATGAAAAGATACATAAAAACAAAAATTTATCTGCACACAGATAAATTATTTGCACACTGAATACTTTACTTAAAAAGACTGGAGGCATGCTTAGTAATCGATGTGGGCGGGGCTTTTCGTTTTAAAAAGGTACTGTCTCCCCCACCCTGGGGCGATGGGAGTGGCCCGACCTACCTGGTGGCACCTGAATTCCGCTTTCATCTTCTTTGTACAAATGACAGGAAAGCAGAGCGAGCTCAGCTGGCTCCTCCTGCTGGTGCCAGGTGTTAAAGGGACTCAAGAAACAGGAACGGGACCAGGGTCGGGGTGCCCAGACCCCAGGCGGTGACTCTTCAGTGTGACGTGAAGAAAGACTCCTGCTCGCGATACACTGAACTCGTAAGCGATTTATTGCTTTAAGTAACTAAACAAGAAAGAGGAGAGACAGGCTGCTGGTCACGGCGGCCGGCACTCTCTCCAGGCTTTGCAGCTGCATCTACTTAAAGCCTCCACAGTATTTTCTGGACGACATAAACACGTCATAACACACGTGGGAAGCGACTTGGCCAAGGACACACTGATTAAAGTAACACACAACAGAGGCTCCCCACCAGTCAGTTGGCCCTGAAATAACAGAAAGAAGGTGTTCCTAGGATGTGCTGAATACAAAACCTTAAATGGTTTTTTTTTTTGGCAGTAATACTGACACAGACTACTTTCTCGGACATTCTGCGGAAGTGGGTGCACGCACAGAATTCCCTCTGCGTTTCCAGGTCCCCAGTATCTATGGGAACACTTGGAGAAAAGCCAGGAGGTGGGGCACCTCCCCTCCCGATGTGTTTTTCGCCACAGCAGCAGGGTCCAGGGGCTAGAGAAAAGCAGGGGGCGGGCTCGAGGGCATGTTACACACACCCAGCAGCTGCAGCGACAGCAGGGGCTAGGCCTCCGCGTCTGGGGCGGGGGTGGGGGCGACGACCACGTCCGCCTTGACTGGCAGCCAGGCTTGCCCTGGGGTTTAGCCTGAGGGCCCCCTGGAGGCCCTGGGTGGGCACAGGCCCTGGGTGGCTCAGCCCCTCCCAGGAGCGGTAGGGTCGGTGCTGGACTCCCAGCCCCGAGGTCTAGGAGCGACCCGCCCTCGTGGGTTTTAGCACTGGGGCCCAGAACACAATTCAAAAAGGTGTGCAGAAACCAACACTGCCGGGGACTGGCCCTCCTTGGAGGACTCATTAAGCTCACCAGGAGGGGTCAAGCCAAGCCAAAGGCAACGCGCCACGCCAGGGCGCACAAGCCCCCAGCCCGCCCGCGCAGTGAGGCTCAAGGGCGCTCAGCTGCCGCGGGCCCCGGAGCCACCCCGGCGGAAGCCCCTGCACCCACATCCTCTCCAGGCTCGGGGTCGGGGAGCCCCGCGCTGCCCCCCGCCGGGGCCGGGCTGGGGCCCGAGGGGCCATTCTGCACAGCCTCGCCCTCCACACACGGCCGGCCGTCCGGAAGCGGCTTCTCTGCAGGGCCCTCCCCCTGGCTGGGGACCGCGCCCTCGGCGGAGGCCCAGTCCTCCTGCCCGGGCACACGGCCCTCTGCGTCTCCCGCTCTGGGAAGCTGGTCTTCTGGGTTCTTCTCGCTTTCTTCGGCTTGCCGCTTGCTCCTGGCACGGAGTTTCCCTCTGGATTTCCTCGTCGCCCTGTTACGCATCTCGTCTCGGGAGAGTCGCCACTGAAACTGGAGATCGGGGGAGACGGGAGATAAATACACGCAGCTTCCGTGACCTGGAGCGTCCCTGGACACGTGCTCTGCGTTCACAACCACAGCCCAAACCTCGCGCCCCCTGGGGCCTGCAGTTCCTGCCACAGCGTGCACTCTGGGGTGAATTTCTGGGTAGAGGGCCCCACACCAAAGGCCTGGGAGGGGAGGTGCTGAAATCCTGTCATCTGGAGAACCACGAGGGGTGAGCGCATACGGGCCTGCTCTTCCTGAGGGTATCACCCGGGTCAGAACCCGGGCACTCAGGTCCCACTGCAGGACTGGCAGGCCCCGCCAGCCATGCCCCGCTCTGCTAGAGAGCCCCCCCAAAGCCTTCACTCCCTTCTGGGACTGGCCAGGCCTTGTGGGGACAACAGCCCATTCTCCTGGTCCCCCCAGCACTGGTGAGGCCACTGCTGTCGCCGAGTCGGAGCCCAGCACGTCCCTCATCCATGCCCCCTCCCTCACCGGCGTTCCCATGGCACTCTCCCTGAAACCTCATCCAAACCCATCCCAGCTGCCGCTTCCCAGGGAGCCCCAGGCTGCGCTCCCCTGTGGGCAAGGGAGTCCACGGAGCGGACAGGACCAAGGGCACAGTCAGTGTCAGAGCGGGACAAGGACGGGCTCACAGGGACGCCGCGGAGGGGCGCCGCCCCATGCAGAGTCCACCCAGCTCGGCCAGCGTTCTGATCTCTGCAATGGGAGGAGCTTCTCTAACTTAAATCGGGGTGGCAACTCTATCTGTGCAGCGTCAGAGAACGACTTTAGGTTCTTCTGGCCACGTGCTCTCTGTTGCGGCCTCTCGACACTGCTGCTGCTAAGTCACTTCAGTCGTGTCCGACTCTGTGCGACCCCATAGACGGCAGCCCCCCAGGCTCCCCTGTCCCTGGGATTCTCCAGGCAAGAACACTGGAGTGGGTTGCCATTTCCTTCTCCAATGCATGAAAGCGAAAAGCGAAAGTGAAGTCGCTCAGCCGTGTCCGACTCTTCCCGACCCCATGGACTGCAGCCCACCAGGCTCCTCCGTCCATCGGTTCTCCAGGCAAGAGTACTGGAGTGGGGTGCCATTGCCTTCTCCGCTTGACTCTGCTATTGTAGCGCAAAAGCAGTCCAGGTAATAATATATAAACGGGCGTCACCGTGTTCCAATAAAACTTTATCTGCAAAGTCAGGCAGTGTGCCGGCCCCTTTTGGCCCGAGCCGCAGTGAGCCAAGCGCTGCCATAGAAGGTGTGCACGCCCATTCGATGGTGCGATAATCCACGTGACAGGCTTAGCGCTGCGTCCAGCACGTGATGTACCAGTGTGCTCACCGCGACTGACGCTGGATGTCCGTTCAGAGCGTCAGGGCCGCCACCGGTCCTTGGCTCCGGCATCCCCGGGATACAGCAGGGAGCCTGGCGCAGAGAGGATGCTCAGCGCCCTTTTGGGAGACGGCTGAATGGGAGGACGCAGCGCCGGCCAAGCTGGCTGCCCTGCGGGTCGGGGGAAGCCGGTCCTCTAATTTTAAGAGTCAAAACACCCTGGGCTTAGCGAGGAGGCGCGGGCGCATCCCCACATCAGGTCTGGCCAAGCTCCAGAAAGAGATTAATCTGGGGAGAAAAGAGGAGGAAAACGTCCAAGTCCTGCTGAGCTGCTGACAACAGGAGCCGCTATGGAAGGAGGTGGTTTGGGAACCTGTGCACTCGGGATACATCCGGGCGCAGGCGCTGGGGCAGACACAGAGGCGTGAGAGGCAGCGAAAAAAAGAAGGCGGAGACGTGGGTCCCTGTGTTCATAAGAGAGGCACGCGCTCTGCAAACGGCTTAGCAGGGACTGCGGCCTTCCCCGCGCCCCAGAGCTCCGCCAGCAGGGTGTGGGGGCAGTGTCCTCTCCGCAGGCTCTGCCCGCGGGCGCCGCAGCCACAGGGTCCTGGGGACGGGCCAGCCCCGGAGGCCCCGCTGGAGACCCGGGTTTTCCGTGGAAGGGAACCAGGGGGCGCAGACACTGGTGTCACCAAATATGGACTTGGAGCTAAGCCCTTCTGCGACTGAAAGAGAAGGCAGCCTTCCGTCTGAGTGACTTCTGGTGAGGCAACACGCCGGCAGCTGTACCATCCAGGGAAAACCATTTCCTAAGGCTCTACCACGTTGCAGATATATCTGGGTGCTTTGCCAGAAAGAAGCAAAAATGTGCTGCGTATAACACCTCTGTGGCGTTCTCAGCAGGAGAGGTCTTCCTACCCAAATAAGACATCTGCCTGGAGGCACTCAGGGCTCTGAGACGGAACACATCCTGGGGTGAGTGCGCTGACCCCCTTTTGAACAAGACCAGCAAATCTGGATATTCCATCAACGGAGAGGAAAAGCAGTGAAGTGTGTATGCTGAGGTTGTGTGTGTTAGGCGCTCAGTCGTGTCCAACTCTGCAACTCCACGGACTGTAGCCCGCCAGGCTCCTTGGTCCATGGGATTCTCCAGGCAAGAAGACTGGAGCAGGTTGCCATTCGCTTTGCCAGGGGATCTTCTCAACCCAGGGATCGAACCTGGGTCTCCTGCATTGCAGGCAAATTCTTTACCATCTGAGCCACCAAGATCTGAGGTTAGGATTTAACATTTATCTGGTCCTCCCCACCTGCCAGCCCTGCAAATCCCAACCGAGTTCACTGACAATATTGGCTGGGGTTCCCCCAGACACTCCTTTTGGGGGTTTCTCTCGTACAGTGACTGACAGACTGGCCTCAGGTTGGGGGGTAGTTTTGAGTTCCTCCCACCCAAGCCACGAGCTTTCAACAATGGACCCCCTCTGCAGCTGGAGTGGTCCCCCAGATCCCACCCTGAAGGTGCCCACTTCAGCTGAGACTGCAGCAGGCATCTTGGGGCCCCAGGACCACCATGCGGGACCAGGACCTCTGACCTCAGCACGGACTGACCCTGCACGGCTCCTGGGTACCAGGCGGTCCTCGTTCACCACAGCTGCCTCGAGTGCGGCTGCGTTTTACTTCCAGCCCACACGGAAGAGTTTTTTTTTTAATGGGTGTCTCCAAATAAGACTCTCCTCATTCTGCGTGGTTTTCCAAAAAGGCCAGTTAAGCTGGCCTATACAGCAAGCTGAGAGCCAGTCAGCTCCAAGAGATGTTGGAGGAAGTTGTGCTTTTGTCAAAACAAAACTGGTGAGACTGCTTAGGCTGAAAGGCCCCAAATAAGACAACACAGCCCCACAGGTAGCGTGCTGGCTAAGACCCTGGTTCAGACCCCGGTTCTGGCATTTGGTAGCTGTCTGTCCTTAGGCAAGGGAGTAATCTCCAGAAGAGCTGCCCTCGCCCTGGGGCTGGGTGCACAGCCCTGGCGACCCCGCAGAGGGGTGAGTCACCCCCGGGGACCCACTCAGCCCCCAGTGGGTGGTGGGTTGGGGACCCACTCACCCTGCAGTGGTGAGCTGGGGACCCACTCACCTGCAGTGGGCTGCGGGGGGCCCGCTGGCCCACTCCCAGTGTCCCCCACAGGTGGCTGGTGCACCTGACCGTGCCCGTCCCCCTGGGCCAGAGTCCACCCCAGACCCTGGCTCTTTTCTTTTTGTCTTAAATTATTCATGCATTTATCTGGCTGTGCCGGGTCTCTGCCGCGGCACGCAGGATCTCTTAGCTGCGGCAGACCCTGGCGAGTCTCTAATGTGAACCCCATGTCCTTGCAGAGGCTGCTCTTGCTAAATGAACAGCAGACGTGTGGTTCCCTGTACACCTGGCCGGGTCTGGATTCCTGCAGAGGATCACGCTGCACCACCCTCCTGATACAACACAACTGAGGACACAGCCGGGCCAGGCCTGTGGGGGGGCGCTCCGCTCCCCTCTCTCCAGGCCCCACCTAGGCTGCTGGGCAGAGGGGGATTTGGGACTGTCCACGGCAAGCTGGATGGGAATGACTCCAACCCGTTTTTCTGTCCTTTGGAAAACTCTGCCAAGCCAAACGCCTTCGAGGACGGCACCATTCTCTCTGTCCTTAGATGGAGGATGGTAATGTCACCGACTCCCCAAGCTCCTGGGGGTCCCCAGCCCACCACAGCTGGGGGCCGCAGCCGGGTCACCTGGAGGCTGTGCCTGGAATCTTCCCCTTCCCCCTGCTCCTTTGCAGGGAGCACTCTCAGGAAGCAGGGAAGTAGCTGTGGCTGAAACTCAGGGTCTCTAGAATCTAAAAGCTAAATGTTCTGAGTGTCCCACACTGTGACAAGGTTTCCCTTCCCCTGAATCCCCAAAGCAGCGCTCTCACTAGGAACTGTTGGCACCATTTTATGATGAGCATGTACTGGTTCAGAGATGTGAAGTAACTCTCCCAAGGTCACACAGCTAGAAAACAGCAGAGCTGAAGTTCAAACACAGGTTTCTCTGACTCTACACTAATCTTCTGTCTGCACCTTCTTGGTGGGTAAAAGGTTTCAGACTCACATTCTGGAAGAAAGGGAATCCTGGAAGCCAGGGGAGACGCCATGCGTCTTTGGAATAGCTTGGCCCGCTTGTGTGTGCCTCAGCTTTCAGACTTCATGACCTCAGGACAGAATCTGCTAGATCAAGGCTTGATGCATGAAACCAAGTGGTCAGCTAATGGAAGTACAGATTTAACTGCCGTGAAAGATGATTTGGTGTGTCTGATTAAAAAAAAGAAAATCTATATTGAACATACCCTGACAGGCCTATTTTTAAAAAATCAATAATGATAAAATTTGAATGGAGATCCACATGGTGAGCCTGGAAAGGGGCCCTAAACTATTCAGCTGAGACACTGGCTCTCAGACTTGGCGGGCGTTCAGGATCACTTGGGGGACGACTTCAGACACAGGGCCCCCACCCTATCCCGGGGTTTCTGATCAGGGGGCTTGGGGAGGGGACAGAGGCTGGCACTTCACACAAGCTCCCTGGTGACGCCAATTCTGCAGGTTCACGGGCTACAGTGTGAGAACGCACAGCTGAGACCACCACCAGTTCACTGCGGGAAACAGCCTCCCCCCAAACCCTCCACGCCCCCCATCAACCCCAGCCCGGCATCCGTGGGAGGGCCTTCTCTACCACCAGCCTCACCCGCAGGTCCCCTTACTGCTGTGCTCGGGACAGTCACAGTCTTGAAGGAACAACAAAAGGATGATTGGCCCCTGGACCACGTGGGTCCCCTTAAACGCAGGTGGCTCGCAGCAGTAAGAACTACAGCGCTGCGAGGTCAGTGGTTGCTTCCACCCTTGGGTTCAGGGAACCTCGGATACGGGAGGCTCACTCTGAATTACACTCGGATTAACCCCCGCGCTGTCCAAGGGTGGGTGGTGTGTATTTCCGACCCCGAGACGGGAGAGCTTGTGGCGGGGTGGCTCTGAACAGAGGTCGGTGGCATCCATACCCAGAGGCAGGCCGCCAGGCTGGAGGACGCGGCACGTCCTGAGTGGTTCCAAGGCGAGTCTCTCAACATGAGAGAGCAGCCGCTGCAGGTGCAGCGGGGCGGACGGGCCTTCCCAGGCCAGAGCACGAATGAGGTGAGGGTGTGCAGCCAGCGCGGAAACCGAGAAAACCCCGACTAGCCGTCCGTGCCAGAAAAAAGTGCAGAGAAGGGAGAGTCCTCTTTACAGCAGTGCGTGCATGTCCAGAGTTCCACATCCGCGGGGCTCGTGGATTGAATTCACACATTTTAAAACCCGTCTGTATCTGCCTCCACTTCGGCAGCTTAGCTGAAGACAGATGTCTCCTGGGTCGCAGAAAGCACCTCTTACCTTCAAAGGAAGTTAATATTTGCTCTGAAAGCCACACTCACAGATGAACAAAGAGGTTTTTTTCAAATGCTGAAAGTCCTGTTTGGAGAATTTTGTCCCCTTGACTGATTAAACGAGGACTAAATACGCTGCATCCCTGACATCTGAATTCTGCACTCTTTCCTTGAACGTCAGTGTGAGACACACCACGCATGTCCTGGGCCGGGCAGTTTGATTGTTCATTCGCTGGTTCAACAACTGTTTGCTGAGTACTAACTAAAAGCCTGCTTATTTAACTTATATGCAGAGTACATCAGGAGAAACACTGGGCTGGAAGAAGCACAAGCTGGAATCAAGATTGCTGGGAGAAATATCAATACAGTAAAGTGTCTGCCTGCAATGCAGGAGACCCAGGTTCGATTCCTGTGTCGGGAAGATCCCCTGGAGAAGGATATGGCAATCTACTCCAGCACTCTTGCCTGGAAAATCCCATGGACGGAGGAGCCTGATAGGCTACAGTTCATGGGGTCGCAAAGAGTCGGACACGACTGAGCAACTTCACTCACTCACTCAGATATGCAGATGACACTACCCTTATGGCAGAAAGTGAGGAATAACTAAAAGCCTCTTGATGAAAGTGAAAGAGAAGAGTGAAAAAGTTGGCTTAAAGCTCAACATTCAGAAAACTAAGATCATGGCATCCGGTCCCATCACTTAATGGGAAACAGATGGGGAAACTGTGGAAACAGTGTCAGACTTTATTTTTTGGGGCTCCAAAATCATTGCAGATGGTGATTGCAGCCATGAAATTAAAAGACGCTTACTCCTTGGAAGGAAAGTTATGACCAACCTAGACAGCATATTGAAAAGTAGAGGTGTTACTCTGCCAACAAAGGTCCACCTAGTCAGGCTATGGTTTTTCCAGTGGTCATGTGTGGACGTCAGAGTTGCACTGTGAAGAAGGCTGAGCACCGAAGAATTGATGGTTTTGAACTGTGGTGTTGGAGAAGACTCTTGAGAGTCCCTTGGACTGCAAGGAGATCCAACCAGTCCATTCTAAAGATTAGTCCTGAGTGTTCTCTGGAAGGAATGATGCTAAAGCTGAAACTCCAGTACTTTGGCCACCTCATGTGAAGAGTTGACTCATTGGAAAAGACCCTGATGCTGGGAGGGGTTGGGGGCAGGAGGAGAAGAGGACGACAGAGGATGAGATGGCTGGATGACATCACTGACTTGATGGACATGACTTTGAGTGAACTCTGGGAGCTGGTGATGGACAGGGAGGCCTGGAGTGCTGTGATTCATGGGGTCGCAAAGAGCCGGACACAACTGAGCGACTGAACTGAACTGAAAGCCAGGGTCTGGGCATACAGCAGCGCGGACAGAAAGGGTGTGATCTCAGAGAGTTCCTGTTTGATTCTACTGGGGAGGATAAGCTGCTGCTGCTGCTAAGTCAGTTCAGTCGTGTCCAACTCTGTGCAACCCCATAGACAGCAGCCCACCAGGCTCCCCCATCCCTGGGATTCCCCAGGCAAGAATACTGGAGTGGGTTGCCATTTCCTTCTCCAATGCATGAAGGTGAAAAGAGAAAGTGAAGTCGCTCAGTCGTGTCCGACCCTTAGCGACCCCATGGACTGCAGCCTAGCAGGCTCCTCCGTCCATGGGATTTTCCAGGCAAGAGTACTGGAGTGGGGTGCCACCGCCTTGTCTGGAGGATAAGCTACTGATCACAAATTATTAGAGAGGAAAGGAACGTGGTTCTTCCTGGTGAATCACAGAAGAGCCTGACTTGGTCTGATGGGAGAGAACACTGTCCTGAGAAAATACAAAGGAAGAAAGCATCCCAGGTGCAGGAAGAGCCCAAGCAAAGGCCCTGTGGCAGCGAGGAACCCAAGGGAGCGTGCAGGCCAGGGTGGCTGGGATGCATCAGATGGGCGGGGGTGGGGGGGGTTAGGGGGAAGACCCCACAGAGCCATGTGGACCCCAGGAAAGGCTCCCACCTTTATCTTGAAAAACACAAAGCTTTAGAAGCATAAGCAGCTGGGTGGCACGACTCCATTAGCTCTTTGTAGACGATCACTTTGGTTCCGAGTGGAGAACACACTTGAAAGGGAGGCCTGTCATCGGTAGATGAGGGTAGTCCAGGCAGGTGACTATGGGCGAGGGGGTTCCAGAGGGTCAAGACCTAAAGCTAGCCATGCCTTCAGGACAGACTGGCGGTGGGGGGAGGAGATGGAGGCCCCAGGTGAGCTCCAGCGGGAGGGAGCCTGGGCGGCGGAAGGGCCGGCCCTCCCGGTGCGGAAGGGTGCGGGGTCACCAGCAGCCACAGGGCGCGGAGATGACTCAGGGGTAGGGAGGGGGCCGTCTAGGTCTCGGGGAGCAGGAGATTCTCTACGCAAGAGGAAGTGGGGAGACACAGGGCTCCAAATGTGGCAGCGGGTGGGAAACCAGGCGGGCGCGGTGGGGCAGAGAGAGAACAGGGCGCTTCCCGGGCTGGAGGGTGCGGCCGGTGTCAGCGGGCCGCGAGCTGAGGACGCCCGGGGTCTCCCGGGAGCCGGACGGCGAACCGCAGGCTTCGGAGCGGGGCCGGGGGCCGGCGCCGGTACAGGCCGCCCTCCGGGGGCCGCCCCAAGTCACAGCGAGGGCAGCGCCCACTGCCAGCCGAGCCCGCGAGGCGCAGGGCTGAGCGAGCCACCGGGAGGGCGCGGGCTGCCTGAGGGCGCGCAGCCGGCCGCGTCGGGCGGTCCTCCCGGCCGGGCACCGGGCAGAGCCGGCCGCCGCCCTCCGGACCCTCCCTGCTGGACCTTCGTACAGCGGCCCTGCGCCCCATGCTGAACCCCGTCGCCCAGGTTTCCACCGGCGCTTCCCTCGGTGACGGCACAGCGCGCCCCAGAACCCCGGCGGCCCCTCGGGTCCCTCCTACCAGCGCGCACCGCCCCCCGCCGTGCTGGCTGCGGAGGGGCGGCCCCAACCTGTTCACTGCCCCCATCCCCAGCACGCGAGGAGCCCCGGGGGGCGGTGCCAGGGGAAGGGTGGGCGCGTCCAGCGGGCTCTGCCCCACGGCCTGGCCGTGCCCGTCACAGGGACAGCGAGCTGGCCTCAGGGCACGGCCACCTGGCCCTGCGGGTCCCCTGGGAGGAGCACCCTCTTGGGCAAAGCCTGGGGGTGTGCGGCCACTGAGGAGGGCCTGGGCTCCGCCTCAGGGAAACACGGGGTACACTGCTTCCAGGAGGGTTCGGGTGACATCCCAGGAGGGTGGGACACGGCCTGGCCTGCGGACTCGCTCCGCAGGGGCGCTGCCCTGCGTCCACACCAGCAGCGGCCACTCAGCCGTGAGGGGCGGGCCCTTCGGGGAAGGCGTTCTGGCAGGTTCTCTCTGCCAGGATCTCCAAACCTCCTACGGCTCCAGGGATGGGGCTCCGGCCAGCTCGCACGGAGATGAAGACGCAGAGGAGCGGGGTGGGGGCACCACCCCCCGACCCCGCCCGCCCCGGCTGCAGCCACCTCCCCGCGCCCCCCACTTCAGCCTTGGGAACGCGAACCCTGCCCGCCCAAGCATCCTCGCAGGAGGCGGCCGGCCACACGGCCCCCAGCGCCCCCACCTGCAGGTGACGTGGCTGATTTTGCCGAGGGGGGCTCAGGGGTCCCCTGGGCTCCGTGGAGCTAGGCCCAGGAGGGCGGCAAGGTTGCTCACCTTCGATTCCTTCTTCTTGACCTTCTGAGGTAGACACGGCCTCTGGAGAAAAACGACCTGCTTGGTGGACACGGTCCCCTCCCTGCAACACACGCGGGGGTGGGGGTGAGTCCTCTTACACGGGCGGGAGGTGGTCAGACCTCCCACAGAGGCCGCCACCTCCAACTGCATCCAGGCCAGCTGCCCAGGGAAGGAAGGGGGCTGCCCAAGATGGAGAGGTCAGAGGTCACAAAGCCCCCCACAGCACGCACCTTTGCTTCTGGGGGGCTGTCTCACAGGCCCAACAGAAGCGGGCACCCCTGAAAGGCAGCTTCGTGTCTGAAAACCCCCCTTCCCGTGGTGTGAAATGACAGCTGGCATCTTGGCCAAATGACGACAAAGTGGCCTCGGTGAACACCGGACCAGGGGTGGGGGGCTCTTCCAAGTATGTCTTGGGGATGAGGCTGGGGGGGCGGTGCTGGTTGGCCTGGGATGGGTGGCCAGTGAGGACCTGGGCCCAGGCTGAGGCTCCAGCTGGCTGTGTGTCCTCGGGTTTGTGACGGAGCCTCCCTGAGCTTCAGTTTCATCTATAAAATGAGCATGATATTTATGCTTACCACCTCTCAGGTAATTAGGAGGACTAGTTTGACAGCAAGCCCAGAAAACAGACAGAAGGCCTTTCAGGGTTGGTAAGACTGGAATAAATGCCCCAAACAACAAAAAATCCCGCCTCCCGCGGAATGCTCTGAGGACTAGATGAGACTGTACACAACGTGGCTGCCTGGCCTGGGGCACACACTAGATGCTGAGTTTCTTTTGCAAATGAGAGACCTGGGCCCCCTCCGCCCCGGTGACAGGCTGGGCGGCAAGTCACTGGCTGAGCTGCCCATGTGGGGAGGGGGTGCTTGGGGAAGAGGTGGTCAAGATTCTGAGATCCTGGGCCTGCTGTTCCTCGGGTGGAGAGCTGATGCCAACAGGATTCCACAAGTCACGCACACGAAGAGCTGGTCGGGACAGTGCAAGCTTCGGTAAGGTAAGCTGGTTATTGGTACCTGGTTGTCCTGACGACGGGAGTCGGCAGCACACAGGTGAGCTGCCAGCCATAGGCGGCCAGCGAGTTCAGCAGGGGCACGTAGTCCGTCTGCACCTCCACACCCTGGGGAGAAAGGTCGTCAGGGCTGGGGCCGCCTCGTCTCAGGGACCAGGAGGGAGCACCAGGTCACCAACCCAACAAAGCAGAAGGGGGCCACACTCCGGCTCCGAAGATGCTGCAAGAGCCTGGGGCCCAACTCCCCAACCCCTGCCCAGGTCTGTGCCGTCGTGGGGTCTCCCCCATTCAGGTCTGTGCCATCGTGGGGTCTCCCCGCCAACCCGGGTCTGTGCCATTGGCAAGGGGTTTGAGTGTTTGTTTTGTTTCACTCTTTTCTGGACAAATCGCCTCCGTGAGCGTCACTCAAGAAGAAGCACAGTCACTTTGCCTCCAGGACAGACCCAGGGCCTGTGACCATGGCTGCTCAGGGGGTTTCAGAGCGTCTTGTGGGAGTTAAACTACATCTGAGCAAAAATCAAGTCACTGCATCCAACCAGAGCAGCCATGCGCACACACACACACACAAACACACCACACACACACACAGAAAACACACTAGACACACACACGCACACACACACACACGCACACACGCGCGGAGTGGATGGACAGGGAGAGGACCCACCGTGAGGCCCCTGCCTGGGCCCCCCACCCCCGGCCCGTACCCTGCTTTCTCGAGAGGCAGGTGACTTCCGACGGCAACCCCACCGGGCCCTGCACCCCCTGACAGGCATCCAGAGTCCTTGTGGCCGGGACAACCGCAGGCCCGCGGAGGGGCAGACGGGAGGGACGGCTCAGCCCTGCCGCTGGGTTCCCGTCCCGCAGACACCAGGGTGCACGAGTATGCAGACACACACACACATGTGCGCACCCCAAACACAAGACGGCCCTGGAGGGCCAGGACAAAGGGCTGGTCAGCACAAAGGGGCCGGGGCCATCGGGGTGAGGGCGGGCTTCTGGGGGCTCAGGGGCTGGGGGCCGTGGTAGGTGGAGAGGGGAGGACCTTCCCGGGGGGACCCTAGCACGAGCCGCACAGCGAGCGGGCGGGCGCCGGGCAGAGGGCTGGCTCGTGGCTAGGGGGTTTCTGAGGATAGAACCGGGGGCGGAAGACAGAAGAGGGGCAGGCCGGCCTGCTTCCCCGGGTCTCCCAGAGCTCCCATCGCGGGCACCTGTCCCGACGTGGCCACTGCACAGCCACGTCCCCTGGGAGCCTCCACTGCACACAGGAAGTCGTGGCCTGTGGCAGCGGCTCTCCACGTGCGGGCCCGTGAGCAGCCTCACCCTGGAACTTGTTGCAAACAGAGTCTCGGGACCCACCTAGACCTGCACAATCAGAAACTCCTTTTAGAAATGGTGGGGCCCAGGGGGCTGTTTTTTTTCTTCTTTTCTTAATTGAAATGCTGCACGGGACCAGGACATGCCTGGCAGTCTATTGGTTCAGAGCCTGCACCTATCCCTGGTCAGGGAGCTGAAACCTCAGATGCCGCATGCTGGTGTGGCCGAAGAGAGCCACTGAAGTGCTGTCGACTTGCAATATTCCATTGTTCTCAGGTGCACACCGTAGCAATCCAGTAGCTTGATAGATTATACTCCACATAAGCCACGGGTGCACAGTCGTGTCTGACTCTCTGCCACCCGCTGACTGCAGCCTGCCAGGCTCCTCTGTCCAAGGGATTTCCCAGCAAGAATACTGGACTGGGGTGCCATTTCCTTCTCCAGGGGAGCTTCCCAACCCAGGGATCAAACCTGTCTCTTGCATTGGCAGGCAGATTCCTTACCGCTGAGTCACCAGGGAAACTCCATATAAAGTGCTCATAAACCACACACTCCCCGCTGTGCTGCGCACTGCATTTCTGTGTCTTTTTCTAGACATGATAGGCTGTGCCTCTGAATCCCCTTCATTCTCTCCACTGGTAAGCACTCGTTTGTCCTCTCCGTCTGTGAGGCTGTTTCTGTTTTGCTATGTTCATTCATTTTATTTTTTTTCACTTCACATATAAATGGAAACCTAAAGTATCTCTCTTCCTCGGACTTATTTCACTGATCAGCATAATACCTCCTAGGATCTGTGTTGCTGCAAATGGCATCATTTCATCCTTTTCTATGGCTGAGTAATATTCCACTGTGTGTGTATATATACACAGTGTGCCCTGTGTGTGTGTGTACACACACAAATACACCACGCTTTCTAATCCACATGTCTACTGACTTGGGTTTCTTCTGTACTTTAGCAATTGTGACTCATGCTTCTATGGACACTGAGATACACCTATCTTTTCTAATTAGCATTTTCATATCCTTGGGAAACACACCCAGGAGGTTTTTTAAAGAACACTTCTAATAGTTGAGATGCAACTTAGTCTGAAAAAGACTGCCTAGAGAATCGATTAGGTTTCTTCTGATGACAGAAAAGAGTCTGCAGTTTTGTGACCAGCATCTATCTGCTGTTAGCTCGAAGCTGAGCCCTCCCCTCATTCTCCACGAGGGGCGGAGAGGTCAGGGGGCTCTGAAAGGCTCAGCCCTGCACTGACATGGTGGGGGGGCAGCTGGACTGGGCGGAAGGGAGGGAGGCAGGTGCAAAAACCAAGCGCGGAGGGGGACGGGAGGGGCCCATTCTGGCCGGGACCCTGGAGCCCTCACGCAGGCCCCACCCTGTTTCTGCTCCACTCCTGGCACATGGAGCCCTCCCTGGCAGGCCCGCCTGGCCAGTACATCCCGGGCTCTGGGCAGGGCCCTCCCCGCCTGCTGTGGCCGCTTTACCCTGAGAACCTGGGCCCCCATCCGTGCATTCTGGATTTAAGGAGAAGGGAGACAATGTTAAATCCACACTCGGGCTTTGCGAGGTTGTGATAACTCGGGTCTATCAAGAATAGCCTTCCCACTTTATCAAGCGCCATGACAGGCCCGCCACAATCAGACAGTCGCCATGGCAACCAGGACCAGCGGTGCTCACAAAGCCGAGCGGCAGGATGGAGCCCTTTCATCGGCATCCGGGCCGGCCGGGTTCTCTCCTCCGTGCCCAGCGCGCGGGACAATGGGCACCCCGGGGGGCAGCCTGGCCCGCCTGCCCAGACCGGGCTCCCGAGCCGGGCTTAGCTCTGTGCTCTTCTCCTCCTCCACCATCTTCAAGAGGAAGACAGCAGGATTCCTACCCAGCAGCCTTCCCCCTCAAGGTGGGGGATGCCAGCCAGAGGGTCCAGAACCATAAAGACCAAAAGGAAAACAAACAGAAAACACAGCGGAACATGGCCTGCCTGAGACAGCCCAGGCTTCAGTCCTAGGTGCTGCCAGCCAGCTGTCACGGCTCAGGTGGAAAAGGAAAGTACAGACGGGCTGGGGGTGGGAAGGGGGTGGGGGTGGGGAGGGGAGGGGGCTCACCCTGCCAGACCCTGCCACGCCCAACCCTCTGGGCGGCCTTGATGTAATTAACGGTTCAGGCGGTTTTCCACAGGCACCTGTACCAAAGCCGGTGTGCATATTATCAATAGTCAGAAGATGACATTTCTAAAAACGACAGGAGCCCCATGCAGTCGGGGGAAGCGGCTTTCAAGTCCGTTCACTCGGAAAGGGGGTCGGGCGGGCGTCGGATGGAAGGCGCTCTCTGATCTGCTTTTCCATGACACTCCAGTGAGGAGGGCCGCTCACGCAGCACTCCAAAGCCAGCCCGCTGATCAAACGGAAAGACATTTCTGGGAACAGGAGCAACAATTTTAATTAACTCTCCGCTCTCCTGTGTGGATGCGGCATCTCCGATCACACCTGGAGTGTTAAAAAAAAATGGCGCACCTCCTGTGGTTCTTCGTACAAAAGGGATCCATTTTTATTTACGGCTCTTTTTCCTTTGCTCCCGAGGATGCCTCCGGGGGCCGCGAATCCACTAAAGAAACAGACATCCAACACAACCTTCCCCCACCCTCCAAAACCAGGACAACACGACGTCGTGTTTACTAACAAACACTTGTGTCTTTTGATCCTTTCCAAAAGCCCCTGCAGCAGGGAATATTAGGAGGTAACGCCCTGGTCCAGTGATTTTCTTTGCTGGTATCATGGCTCACCTCTCTTTTTCTCCTTGTTTCCGTTCTAGAAGGATCTGGGACAAAAGCAGCTTAAAAGACGACACTTAGTTCCTGACTCGTGACTGGAGATGAAGAAGGGAATTCAGTTTCCATGTCTGAAAGGACCTCTGGGCTGGTCTCCTGGCAGCCTTGGGGTGGGGGGTCCTTTCCCTCCATTCCCAGAGAGGACACGCGAAGCAACAGCGCTCGAGAGGCTTTTGTAAACTGCTGCCAAAGCACTAACGCCCAACGCTAATTGGCAAGGCATGTTTATATACGATTTCCTTACGTATCAACTTCAGGCATCTTTTGATTTCCTACCATGCGACATGGAGGCGTAGCGTTCCCGTTCACGTGTCTTACTTTCTCTTTCCTGGTGCCCCCAATGGAGATCATGTAATTAAATCAAGTCTATGTCACTGCTGCTGTGAAGTCGCTTCAGTCATGTCCGACTCTGTGTGACCCCACAGACAGCAGCCCATCAGGCTCCCCCGTCCCTGGGATTCTCCAGGCAAGAACACTGGAGTGGGTTGCCATTTCCGTCTCCAATGCATGGAAGTGAAAAGTGAAAGTGAAGTCGCTCAGTCGTGTCCGACTCTTGGTGACCCCATGGACGGCAGCCCACCAGGCTCCTCCATCCATGGGATTTTCCAGGCAAGAGGACTGGAGTGGGGTGCCATTGCCTTCTCCGCTCTTCCTCCTACCCATCAGTAAATATCCCATGTGCCTAAGTATTAATATGTTAGTTCAGGGAGGCCTGACATGCTGCAGTCCATGGGGTTGCAAAGAGCTGGACACGACTGAGCGACTGAACTGAACTGAACTGAGAGAATCAATTCCTAGGCAGGTTGATAAAGTCCGGGGTCCCCAAGAAGGAGAGAGGGGTCTGGGGTTTCTGAGGAGGAGAAAGGGGTCTAAAATTCTCAAGGAGGAGGAAAGGACAAACATCTTTTTTTTTCCTCTACATTCCTTAGTCACATAAAACGTTTTTTCTTTAAGTCTGGAACTCATGATTACACAAACAACTCAGTTTAAACTCTGTACCAAGGATTATATAACAACAATGTATTGTGCTTGAGGGCAGTTTCTCCTTCCTGAAAACCTTCTGACTAATCCTGATATCTTAGAATGTATATTATGAGAATGGGTTCGGTCAGCCAGTCACTCAGTTCAGTCACTCAGCAGCACGCCAGGCCTCCCTGTCCATCACCAACTCCTGGAGTTCACTCAAACTCATGTCCATTGAGTCAGTGATGCCATCCAGCCATCTCATCCTCTGTCGTCCCCTTCTCCTCCTGCCCCCAATCCCTCCCAGCATCAGGGTCTTTTCCAATGAGTCAACTCTTCACATGAGGTGGCCAAAGTATTGGAGTTTCAGCTTCAGCGTCAGTCCTTCCAATGAACACCCAGGGCTGATCTTTAGGATGGACTGGTTGGATCCCCTTGCACTCCAAGGGACTCTCAAGAGTCTTCTCCAACACCATAGCTCAAAAGCATCAATTCTTCAGCGCTCAGCCTTCTTCACAGTCCAACTCTCACATCTGTACATGACTACTGGAAAAACCATAGCCTTGACTAGATGGACCTTTGTTGGCAAAGTAATGTCTCTGCTTTTCAATATGCTATCTAGGTTGGTCATAACTTTTCTTCCAAGGAGTAAGTGTCTTTTAATTTCATGGCTGCAATTACCATCTGCAGTGATTTTGGAGCCCAAAAAAGTAAAGTCTGACACTGTTTCCACTGTTTCCCCATCTATTTGCCATGAAGTGATGGGACCAGATGCCATGATCTTCGTTTTCTGAATGTTGAGCTTTAGGCCAACTTTTTCACTCTCATCAAGAGGCTTTTAAGTTCCTCTTCACTTTCTGCCATAAGGGTGGTGTCATCTGCATATCTGAGGTTATTGATATTTCTCCCAGCAATCTTGATTCCAGCTTGTGCTTCTTCCGGCCCAGCATTTCTCATGATGTACTCTGCATATGAGTTAAATAAGCAGGGTGACAATATACAGCCTTGATGTACTCCTTTTCCTATTTGGAACCAGTCTGTTGTTCCATGTCCAGTTCTAACTGTTGCTTCCTGAGCTGCATATAGGTTTCTCAAGAGGCAGGTCAGGTGGTCTGGTATTCCCATCTCTTTCAGAATTTTCCACAGGACTGGAAAAGGTCAGTTTTCATTCCAATCCCAAAGAAAGGCAATGCCAAAGAATGCTCAAACTACCGCACAATTGCACTCATCTCACACGCTAGTAAAGTAATCCTCAAAATTCTCCAAGCCAGGCTTCAGCAATGCATGAACTGTGAACTTCCAGAAGTTCAAGCTGGTTTTAGAAAAGGCAGAGGAGCCAGAGGTCAAATTGCCAACATTCACTGGATCATGGAAAAAGCAAGAGAGTTCCAGAAAAACATCTATTTCTGCTTTATTGACTATGCCAAAGCCTTTTACTGTGTGGATCACCATAAACGGGAAGATTCTGAAAGAGGTGGGTCTGGTAAGATCTTTCTATTGTTAAGTTCTAATCCTGTTCTCCTAAAATGTAAATTGTGGGAGTGGGTGTGGTAAAATTTTCACAACCTTGAGACATTCTCTCGATTCACTGTAGTAACTAACTAAAAATGTATATAGCTCCCTTGCCAACACTAGCGAGGGGAGCACTCTCTGTCCCCCTTCTGATGTTTATGTTAGAAGCTTCCTTCTGTCCCTTTTCTTACTTTTATAATAAGACTGCTACACAAAAGCTCTTGAGTGATCACGCCTGGTTCCTGGCCCCAAAGGTAAATCTTCTTCGGAGACCACGAATCCGACATCGTTCACCATAAGCTATCAGTTCTATTTCTTCCCCATTTGGAGGCCTCATTTCCAGACTGTTCTGTGCCCTTGCTCCAACTGGCGTGGCTGCTTCTCTGGCCTGGGTTCTCCCTCCACGCTGTCTAGGGAGGATGTCTGCTCCTTCTGGGTTTCCCCCTCATTTTGCTGGAGCGCACCCTCTGGTGGCTCCCTAGGAAACAGTGACCTGGAAGTTACTTGCATCCCTGCATTCCTACAAGTGTCTCTCTTCACCTTTAACTAACCGTCTGGGTACAGAAGTCTAGACTGTGATCGCTTTTTCCATCAATACTTTCCAAGCTTCCCTCCACTAGCTTCTCTCTGTCAGCACTGCTATTGTGACACCTGTGTGATTACTCAAGCTCTGAGTGTAGCCTGCTGTGCTGTGTTGGAACATTTTAGGATGTTTTCCCCATGAAGTTCCGGAAGTCACACTATAGCCTTCATGTGGCTGTTTTGTTTTTCTTTTTTACTCAAAGGGTGTACACTCAACAGCTTTGCTCTCAAAGAATCCCTGTCCTTCAGCTCTGAAAAGTATTCTTTTTTGTTTTCTTTGAAAATTTTGCTCTCCTCCATTTCTGTCTTTTTTCTTTTCGGACTTCCTGTTAGTCAAAACGTAGAACTGATGTTTTAATTTTATGACCTTCCCCACCTGTTGTTTTCTTATTCTCGTCCCTGGTGGCTCAGATGGTAAAGAATCTGCCTGCAATTCAGGAGACCTGGGTTCAATCCCTGGGTCGGGAAGATCCCCTGGAGAAGGAAATGGCAACCCACTCCAGTATTCTGGCCTGGGTAATTCCATGGATGGAGGAGCCTGGTGGGCTGCAGTCCATGGGGTCACAAAGAGTCAGACACGACCGAGCGACTTGACTTTCTTTTTCATTTTGCCTTCTTAAAAATGCCCTTTGTCTGACTCCCATGGATGGTGTCTACAGTCACTGGGCCACTTGAGGCACAGGTGGGAGCCAGGGATCTCAGCACACTGTGTGTGGACTTCACCCCGACGCCTTCCTCCAGCTCTGCAGCTCAGCCCACCACCCTGCAGGGGCTCAGGCTTCCAAGGGCAGCGCTTTCCTCACAGTCCCTTCCTCTTCCAGGTGCAGCTTCCACCACTGTGCTAAAGCAATCCGCTTTCCTCCATGCGCCTGCCACCTTTCAGAAATCTGCTGACATCACACAGCTTCCCCTTTCTCTTCTTCAGTCTTTCTGTTCTTATGGGCATCCATCCATCCATCCATCCACCTGTCTACACCTCTATGTATGTATCTGTCTGTCCATCCACCTGTCTACACCTCTATGTATGCATCTGTCTGTCCTTCCATCCACCCGTCTACACCTCTATGTATGTATCCGTC
>NW_024070186.1:4118577-4133507 GCF_014754425.2 Oryx dammah | reverse complement strand
ATCCACCCGTCTACACCTCTATGTATGTATCCGTCTGTCCTTCCATCCACCCGTCTACACCTGCATGTATGTATCTGTCTGTCCATCCACTGACCTGTCTACATCTCTGTGTATGTATGTATGTATCTGTCCATCCGGCCATCCATCTACCTACCTGCCTATGTCTCTATCCATCTAGCTGCCTCCCATCCCTAGTCCATTTTCATCATCTGTGGGGATTGTGTCACCGAAGCAGCAGACACTGAGCCTGGGGACATGCAGGGTCAGCTTCCTGTGAACCTCGGGTCAGGCTTTTTGTCACATGACTAGCACGTAACTTTGTTTAATGAGAGTTTCTGTTTAAAGACACCTGGCTTTAGTATATATATCGTGGATTCGCTAATACTGAACCTCACGCCAGCAGCACCGTAACTCGCTCATGAGCAAAGCTCCTAACGCGTGCACTTGCTCTATCAGGCCCACACCCGCTTTCCTGCGCTTAGCGCCGCAGCGCCACGCTTGAGGACCACTCGGATCAGTGATGTCACCAACAAAGAGCACAAGCACGCGAAAACGCGGCCCTAAGTGAGCTGCAGATGGGAGCTGCAAGCCTGTGTGCAGCACGAGAGCTTCTGAGCCAGGAACACGCGAGTTCGCCACATAATTGTGCTGCAGAGACTCTGGAGAGCCCCTTGGAGACCAAGGAGATCCCACCAGTCCATCCTAAAGGAGATCAGCCCCGGTGTTCATTGGAAAGACTGAAGCTGAAGCTCCAGTACTTTGGCCACCTGATGGGAAGAATGGACTCATCTGAAAAGCCCCTGATGCTGGGAAAGACTGAAGGCAGGAGGAGAAGGGGACGACAGAGGATGAGATGGTTGGATGGCATCACCAACACGATGGACACGAGTTTGGGTGGACTCCGGGAGCTGGTGGTGGACAGGGAGGCCTGGCGTGCTGCGGTCCATGGGGTCACAGAGTCGGACGCGGCTGAGCAGCTGAACAGCAACAACAAAGCACACATCTGCAAGCGACTGCCGAAGCACCGAGAGCGCTGGCTTAGGGGTCACAGGTAAGTTTGGGCAAATAGGATTTGCAAAAATGGAATCCATGAATAATCAGGAGTGACTCTTACACGCATCTATCTATCTATCAAACATTCTCTTAGTATCAGTTCACTGGGATTTTTCAGAAGAAATAGATGCTGGTGTCCAATCCCCTACATCCAACACAATTTTATTATTTAAATTTTTAAAGGGCCCTTTGGAAGCCATTTCTAAACAGGTTAGAATCCAGAAACCACAAAGCGAAAATAATAAATCTGGTGACATAAAAACTCCTTCACCACGGCAAAGGGTGAGCTGCTGCTGGCCGACCCTGTGACCCCACAGACGGCAGCCCCCCAGGCCCCCTGTCCCCGGGATTCTCCAGGCAAGAACACTGGAGTGGGTTGCCATTTCCTTCTCCAGTGCATGAAAGTGAAAAGTGAAAGTGAAGTCGCTCAGTCGTGCCGACTCTTAGCGACCCCATGCACTGCAGCCCACCAGGCTCCTCTATGCAAAGTCAAAAGACAGATGACAAGATGGGAAAAGATTTGTAGCTCAAATTACAGTCAGAAAAGAGCTCCTAAAAACTAATGAGAAAAATATCCAGTAATCCAAATTTTAAGGTGGGATAAAGATGCAAAAAGAGTCACAGAAAAGGAAATTCAAATGGTCGTGAAGAACAGGAAACTATGCCACATTCACAGTAAGAGAAGTCCAAACCCAAACTGCCCTGAAATATCATAGCTTCCCCTCTCATATTGGAATAATCCAAAAGTTTAACAAGTACTTAGCTGGCAAGGCTGTGGGGAGGCAGGGATCCTCACAAAGGCTGGCAGGAGGGCGGATTCAACCTCAGAGAGAACAATCTGATGGCATTGTTCATTAGATCTGACGGCATCTAAGTTACAAATACATTTGCCCTTTGACCCAACAATCTCACTTCTGGTAATGGATCCCATATATAAACAACAACAAAGGGACAAAGGTGTTCACTGGAGAGCTGTCCGCAATAGCTGAGCCCTGAATGCCCCTGTGTCCACGCACGCTGGGCTTGTTAAATGAATTACGCAGGATCCACGTGATGGCTTGGGGGGGTGCGGTAATGGCTGCTTGAACCAAGGCAAGGACTGCAACAAGAGGGAATGATTCCTGTGGCAGAAAGCATAACACCCACACACTTCCTCCACTCATCTCCACATCCTGAACCCTGGGGCCTGAGAAGAGGATACGTTCTATGGTGCAGTAAAAGGAATCTGGCAGATTGATGAAGTTACGAATCACCTGATGGAGAGATTTACGCGGTGGGCTCGGTGTAATCAAATGGGTCCTTAGGGACTTCCCTAGTGGTCCAGGGGTTAAGACTCTGCGCTTCTACTTCAGGGGTTGCTGGTTCAGTCCCTGGCTGGAGAACTAAGATCCCACATGATGCCACAAAAAAAAAAAAAAAAAAGAGGATGGTCCTTAGAAGGGAGGCAGGAGGCGGGTCAGAGTCAGGGAAAGAGAGGGGAGCAGAGAGCAGAGGGCAGAGTGCCTGACCACGAGCGAGTTGGCCTCTAGAAGTCGGAAGCAAGGAACAGACAGTCCCAGAAAGAGACCAGCCCTGCCCACCCCTCGATTACAATCCCTTAAGACACGTTCTGGATTTCTGGCCTCCAGATCTGTTAAGAGACTACATCTGTGTTGTCTTAACTTTGCAGTCACTTATCATAGCGGCAGTAGAGCACCGATACCCAGTCTAAAGCCAGGGAGAGGTCACGGTGAAAGCGAAGACTTGCAGGCCTTGGCCAACCCAGGGCAGATGACAGCTCAGGAGGGGCGAGGGTGACTGAGGACGGGGGTCTCCAGGGCAGGCGGAGCAGAAGCTGATAAAAAGGCACTGAACTGGGAGGAAGCGGGCCAGAGGGCTGTCTGGGGTGGGAAATACATCTGAGAAGAAAGATCCAGGAACTCCTCTGGCAGTCGCGTGGTGAAGACTCCAGGCTTGTACCACAGGGGGAAAGGGTTTCAGCCCTGGTCAGGAACTAAGATCTCACACGCCATGCAGTGCAGGCAAAGGAAGAGAAGGAAGGTCCCCAGCAGCTACTGCCTTGAGAAGGGACGCCCCGTGGAGGCTGAAAAACCAGGTCGGGATGGACAGTGAGGTCTCGGGAGACCGCAGCCAGGGTACTTCGGGGGGCAGGAAGCAGCAGCCGGTGTGTGAAGACGTTCTCGGGAAACCTGGGCTTCCCCGCGACTTGGCCTGGGCTGAGCAGAGACCCTGGCCTTGACAGCACGTGGGTTAGCAAAGATCATGCCCTCAGGCGATGGGAAGCAGAGCTCCAAGGACGGGGCAGGAGGGAAGGCCAACCTGGAAAGAACAGACGCCTGCATGCATGCTGAGTTGCTTCAGTCGTGTCCGACTCTGTGCAACCCCATGGACAGCAGCCCACCAGGCTCCTCTGTCCACGGGATTCTCCAGGCAAGAATACTGGAGTGGGCTGCCATTTCCTCCTCCCTATCAAATAGAAAGCAGGCGCTACTTAACCCTGGGGTGGTCCTGCGGGAAACTCCCCGTGTCCTTCAGCGTCCCCAGAGGCAAGGCTCTCCTGGGGACCACTGTTCACCAAGGAATCTCTGCATCCAGTCCATCTGGCTCTGTGCCAGACATCTGGGAAGCGAAGCTGCGCCAGCCTCTTCCGCTGCTGCAGGAAATCCTAGCCCAGCGGGTGTGGAGGGCAGACACATGGCCCCTCCCCAGAGGGGAGCCTCCAGGGTGTGCTGAGGAAGGAGGTCGGAAGGACTCCCTCTCTGGGGAAGGCCTGATCCCTCTGAGCCAGCAGCAGCTGCAGCGGGCCTGCCTCCCTGGCCCCCGTCCCTGCCGAGGCCTCTCCCGGGACCACGGCTGGCAGGGACCACTGCTTCTGCCAGCCGATGCTGGGGCCTGCTGGAGACGCCGTTTCCCTCTTTGTTTTACACACAATGGCCCAGAAACAACATTTTGCTGATATGTAATTAGGCCAACATAATAGAGTCTAAGAAAGCCGGCGGTCTCATTTTCGACAACTTTGGCTTTCATAATGTTCAAAGAGAATACGTTAAAAAAAAAAAAGAAAAAGAAAAGAAGGAAAGAAAGCCCAGCTCTCAGATGCAGAAAAGGGGGCAGATGAAATAAACGCACGTGATGTGTGGAAGGCTTCCTTCCTGGGACTCCTTACCCACCCCTGCTGGTTTGCTCACATCTCACCCTGATTTTCTCTACCATGCAAGAAAAGCAGCAAACTCGGTAGCCCTTTGAGAGCCCAACAGAATAGCAATAATGACTGTTATTATTATTTGAGACACATTGTTTGCAGAGAATGGCCTCAGTGATTACTTGCCTGCATCCAGGCCTCTTGACAAGGTACATACGTAGCAACTCCCGTAAAAGGTCTGCTTCTCCACCCCTTGAGTCCAGGCCGGGCTTGGGACTTGCTCTGACCAACAGCAGATGGTAGACATGACCTCACGCTGCTCTCAGCCTGGGGCACGAGGGAGCTTGCTGTTTCTACCTGCTCTCAGGGGACCGGGGACAAGCCCAGGCTGGCCTGCGGGAGGACAGGAGTCCTGAGGCCCAGGCAGCCGGCAGACGGGAAAGATGCCGTCCTGGGCCAGCGGAGTCGCCAGCGGACCCTCCAGCAACGCAGAAGCAGAGTGAGGTCAGAGAAGCTCAGGCCAGATGAGCAGAAACCCCCGGCGGACCTGCCCACTCACTGCAACAGTAAACGCTGCTCGGCTCAACTCGCCAAGCTTTGGGATGCCTCATTCCACAGCGGAAGTGAACACTGATCACGATCGTTTGAGAAAGAGCCAATTCCCCGGGCACATCTTTGGGAGGAAAATCAGAGGGAAAGTCACCTCGTCGGACAACACCGCGCGCGAGAGAGACGGTAACGGCTACCGCTGAAGTTCAGCCAGGCTGGCTAATGTCTCACCTCGCTCAGAGCTGGCAGCATCTTACCCTCGTCTCCTCTGTGGCAGACGCACGGCGACCCAGCCTGGCATGGCAGCCCCAAAGTCTCACTGGTGACAAGCGACCACGAGGCCGGGCACTGCCACCAGCGAGCTCTGGGAGGGAGAGATAAGCGCAAACATGGGCAGACGCGCCAGCTCGAGATGCTGTCGGCTGCCTCCCACCACGCGCACCAGGCTGGCAGGGAGCCTGAACCTGCCGTGCAAGGTAGCCCTCTCCTGGATTCCAGGCCGGGTGGGCGGCATGGGGAGGGGGGCTGGGGGCTACATACGCCCACCAGAGCTGCCTGCCGGGCAGAGTGAGAACCAGGTCAGGTATGTGACGACCAGGGCTCCCTGATTACACTGGAGATCCAACCCGTCCATCCTAAAGCAGATCAGCCCTGAATATCCATTGGAAGGACTGATGCTGAAGCTCCAATACTTTGGCCACCTGATGTGAAGAGGTGACTCACTGGAAAAGCCCCTGATGCTGGGAAAGATTGGGGGCAGGAGAAGAAGGGGAGGACAGAGGATGAGGTGGCTGGATGGCATCCACCAACCCAATGGACGTGGGTTTGAGTAAACTCCGAGAGTTGGTGATGGACAGGGAGGCCTGGCGTGCTGCAGTCCAAGGGGTCGCAGAGAGTTGGACACGACTGAGTGACTGAACTGCACTGACTGACGGTGGACGGGTCAAGGCTAAGGGGGCACAGCTGGGGCGGACCCTGACCGTCAGGGGGCAGGTGCTGCCGCTCTGAGAGCAAACTGTTATGCAGCTCAAAGCCGTCACATCCCGCGGGCTGCTCCGCTGCCCACGTCCTCCAGGAGCTCACATTTCACACACACACACACACGCTGACTGCGTCGGGGGTGAGCACATTCTCTCCGGCAGGCAGACTTGGAAACAGCTTTGTTTGATAACAGTTACACAAGAAACATTTTCTCCATCCGCGGGCTAGCCAAGTCCCTTCCACTTTCTGGGAGGAGTGAGAGGAAATTGGGCTTTCTGGGAGTAGCTGGGATTTGTCACTTTGTCTTTAGAGATGAAGTCAACGGGGGATCGCGTTTTAAATCTTATTTTTCTACTGTATCTACAACCCAGAAAAGAGAGGATTTAAAAACAGCCTTCCCACAGTATACAATGAAAAGGGATTTACTTTGGAGTTGGTGGTGGCGGTGGGGGTGAAGGGTGTCAGCTAAAACTCTCAAACTTAAAACTACATCCAAGTTATCACCAGCTCTCATTCCTGACTGCTAACCAATAATCACAAAACGCTGGCCCAGAGGATGTCCCTGAGCAAAGGCTGGTTCAAAACCCCAGCAGAGGAGGAGATGGAAGTTAAGGGCTACTCAACTGTCGCCAGGTGGCCAGCAGCACCAGGGCTGGAAAGCACGGTCACTCCGAAAAGAAAGTCTCACTGTGCAACAGTCAAAACAACACATTTTCCCTCCCTGACTTTCTCCATCTGGTAAATTCAAGGGGCCACTTCGGCATTCAGTCAATATCCTCTCTGGTCAATAATTTCTCGGTGGTGACCCAATTGTCAGCCTCTTGTTGCCAGGGTTACCGGGATGCTAACTGGACCCCATCTCCTTATCGTCCCCTCTTCCCTTAAGTCAAATTACATTGCCCAAATCTTCAGCGTGTCCTGAGGACTCTGCTCCTGCTAGGGGGGCATCTTCTAGGGCTTCCGAGGGGCTGGGAGACGCTGGTGGGAACATCCAGCCTTCAGGACATGTCAGAGCCCTGTCAGCCAGCTCCCGGGCTCCAGAGTCCTTCAGTTCTCTCTGGATTCCTCCCATGCAGCCTGGAGATACCTGCACCAGAGCCCGTCACAGGAGCACTGCTGGTTTCCACCAGCATCTGGGTTGTGACCCATCAGAGGAGGAGCTGACTAAGAAAACCAAGGTCCAGAAAATAAACATGGTGTCAGAGAGACTGGCCAGCTCTGCCTGGGGTCCTGGAGGAAATCCCCCACTCACCTCTGCCTCCTTACACTTCGTCGTGTTGGTCACTACTCAGCACCGATGAGTTTATCTACATATCACTATCTCCTTTCCTGGAACGCATTCTCTGCCAAGGCAAGGGGTTTATCTTATTCCTGGTGGATCCCAAGCAACTAGGGAATTGTCTGGCACAGAATGGGTGAGTGAGTGAATGAATGCACCTTTCCCAGCATTTCTGGGGTAGATCTGCCACCACTGTCTTATATGCGCAAAATCTTATCAAAATTGCTGTAAATCACATCCAACACTAACGAGACAGGAGTTTGCCATTAAAAATGGGAGTTAATCTGCCAGGGTGTTGTGACACCAACCTTCTGACCTTTCTGTACGTGGAAGTGGCAAGTATATTTGTGCATGAAAATTAAATGCAGAATCACGTTGGTTACCAACCACTAAGGCCACTGGATGCTTTAGCAAAGACTGGTAAATTATCAAACTGACCACACACAGCTCCGCCCTGCCCAGCCTCTGTGGCCCTGCACTGATGTGGGTGGTCCTACTAGGAGATAAGAGTCTAAGGGTCTGCGACTCGATCTCGTGAATCTGAGCTTAGTTTTGAGACTTTCCTTGGAAATGCATAGGATATTAACAAATCAACAGGATATTAACAAATGAGACAAGTAAGCTAGCACCCTGGGGCTCTTGGGGGCCCTGTGACTGCCCTCCTCTGAAAAAGCCCAGACTAGCCTACTAGATGTTAAGACCCACAGGGCCCTGCTGGCCCAGCCAACAGCCAGCCAACTGTCAGACACACGAGTGAGGCCACCTGGATCCTCCCATCACCTGATTCAGAGCCCAGGACAGGTCCGCTAAGCTGCTCCAGAGCAGAAGAACTGCTCAGCGGACCCAAAGAATCATGAGTTCAATAAAAAGTTATCTGAAGAATACTCCATGGCACACAATTTACTTACTTGTTAATTGATGGACATCTGAGTGTCTCTACTTTTTGGATATTGTGAATTAATGCCGCCATGAAGATTCATGTATAGGCTTTTATGCAGACCTACATTTTCATTTCTCTTGAATGTACGTCTTGGAGTAGAATCACAAGGTTGGTCACATGGTAACGATGCTGAACGTTTTGAGGAACTGTCCACGCATCACTTTTGCAATAAGAAAAAAATTATAAAACGTGGCCTCATTAGACTAGCTTCCGAGCCTTCTTGTCTAATTTGCCAAATGATGCCCCTTTCCACTGAGCTGAAGAGGATGTTTAAGAATTTTGCCTCAAAGAGGCCACTGGCTTAAAAGCAATAGTTGACCCATGCATCCTAGTTTACTAAAGCTGGAAGGGACCAGGGTGGTTCTCTGTCCAGTGGTTCCTGTTTGGGTTTTTAACATGCAGACCCCTAATCTCCACCCCCAGACCTCCCGACTCTGAGCTGCCGGGGCTGGTGCCTGGGAATGTGCATTCGTATCAAGGCCCCAGGTGATTCAGGAAGGTCACCTCCATCACCCTGAGAGATGGTACCTGGGGTCAGCAGTGGCATGCCCCAGCCACTTCCACTGGCTGTTCTCCACCAGAGTTCCCCAAGGGGACCCAGCTTTCCCCTTGCAGGCAAGGAAAGCAGAGCCTGTCCCCTTATCAGAGGTTGTCCTTCAAAGACGTGGAATCAGCTTCCTGACTCCCCGTGTTTCTTCCTCCTCCAACATAAACGTTCCCAACGTTTTCAACCATTTCCAGGAATGTCCCCCATCTCTGCCCACCCCCCCATTCTGTCTGTGGTTCTTGGCAAACACAGCAGTGTGGTGGGCATAACCCTCCCAGTCAGCCGGGATCACAATGCAGACCAGAGGATAAGAACCTCCCGTGTACATTTCACAACACGGTCAGTTATCTTTTAAACACAGCAGTAACCTCATGTTGTTCCGTATCCATCCAATCAGTGTTGGATGAGAAGCTGTAACACAAAAGGAGTTAATTTGGATCCAGGGAACATGAATATTAGAAACAGCTAGTTCCTGACTCGAGGAGTTTGCAGAGCAATTAAAAAATAACTCTATGCCATGCGAGCCATCAATCCCACTCCTGGGCATACATCCAGACAAAATTATAATTTGAAAAGATGCACGCATCCCAGTGTTCACAGCAGAACTATTTACAATAACCAAGACACGGAAGCAACGTAAACATCCACGCACAGAGGAATGGATGAAGAAGATATGGCCTATACACAAATACGTGTACGCCCCATCTTCACATGCACAGACAGACACAATGGAATACTGCTCAGCCACGAAGAAGAGTGGAATAATGCCATTTGCAGCTCCACCATTTACCTGGGAAACTGAGGCAAAGCAAATGAAAAATCAGAACGTGGATGGATCTAGAAATTATCATCCTAAGTGAAGTCGGGCCACTGAGAAAGACACATGTATGACATCACTTGTATGTGGAATGTAAAATATGACAGAAACGAACTTATCTACGAAGCAGAAACAGACTCACTGACACGAGACCAGGTTTGCGGTTCCCAAAGGGGCAAAATGGAGGTGGGATCAGGGGAGGGATGGATTAGGAGCTGGAATTAGCAGATGCAAATGGTCATATAGAGAACAGATGAACAACAAGGTCCTACTGTGCACCCCAGAGAACCACATTCAACACCTTATGAGAAACCATAATGGGAGAGAGTATTTAAAAAGAATGCATATATGCCTATAACTGAATCATTTTGCTGTCCACCGGAAACTTATGCAATATTATAAATCAACTATGCTTCAATAAAACACATACTTTTTAAAAAATTACATAACTCTAAACGATGAAAGTGAAAGATGGAGAGTGAAAAACTTGGCTTAAAGCTCAACATTCAGAAAACGAAGATCAAGGCATCTGGTCCCATCACTTCATAGGAAATAGATGGGGAAACAGTGTCAGACTTTATTTTTGGGGGCTCCAAAATCACTGCAGATGGTGATTGCAGCCATGAAATTAAAAGACGCTTACTCTTTGGAAGGAAAGTTATGACCAACCTAGATAGCATATTGAAAAGCAGAGACATTACCTGGCCAACAAAGGTCTGTCTAGTCAAGGCTATGGTTTTTCCAGTGGTCATGTATGGATGTGAGAGTTGGACCATAAAGAAAGCTGAGCACTGAAGAATTGATGCTTTGGAACTGTGGTGTTGGAGAAGACTCTTGAGAGTCCCTTGGACTGCAAGGAGGTCCAACCAGTCCATCCTAAAGGAGATCAGTCCTGGGTGTTCATTGGTAGAAAGAAAGAAAGTGAAAGTGAAGTCGCTCAGTCGTGTCTGACTCTTTGCGACCCCATGGACTGTAGCCTACCAGCCTCCTCTGTCCATGGGATTTTCCAGGCAATAGTACTGGAGTGGATTGCCATTTCCTTCTCCAGGGGATCTTCCCAACCCAGGGAGTGAACCCGGGTCTCCCGCATTGTAGACAGACGCTTCACCATCTGAGCCACCTGCTGATGCTAAAGCTGAAACTCCAATACTTTGGCCACCTCATGCGAAGAGCTGACTCATTGGAAAAGACCCTTGCTGGGAGGGATTGGGGGCAGGAGGAGAAAGGGGACCACAGAGGATGAGATGGCTGGATGGCATCACCGACTCGATGCACATGAGTTTGGGTGAACTCCAGGAGTTGGTGATGGACAGGGAGGCCTGGCGTGCTGCAATTCATGGGGTCGCAAAGACTTGGACATGACTGAGCGACTGAACTGAACTGAACTGAAAGGAAGGTGGAACATGGTAAGTGCCAAAAGGAAGGGAACGCAAATCCAGCCCAGGACATCACAGATGACGTCACAAAGAGGTGCACCAGAAGGGCAAAGATTACAAAGGTGGAGACGGGTGCAGACGGGACTCGGCAGAGGGCAGGAGAGGACACAGATGGAGGGACTTAAGTAAGCAGGCAGGATCTGGAGAACGCTGCTGGGCCCCAGATCAGAGCACTGGAGTACTGGAGGGGAGCGGTGGGCACGCTTTTCACCTGCATTGAACTCAGTCACTAGGACCGCTTTCAAATCAGGTATTCTCCATTCTGTAGCACTGATTTTTTATTTTTTGCACTTACATACAATTGATTTTTTTCATACTTAAATGTATCCTATTGCATTTTATTGAACTGGCTTTGACCTAACATTGATAAACCAGTAGATGATGAGACTGGAAGGAGTTTAAGAAACCAGGAAAACCCTACTCAAAAACGAAGCTGGACTAGAGCAGTAGTTCTCAAGGTTTTTTGGTTTTGTTTCTTTCCTTTCTTCTTTTTTTTTAAGAAGCAGTGAAAGAGTTTCCACAAAGGCCAACGAAATCTAATTTGGAAGCCCAACATGGAGAAGCAGACAGACGCAGAAAAAAGCAGCTCTGGGATCCACTGCTATGGGTAGGTTATCCAGAATCCTGCCCACACCTCACTCTCAAGGATTCCCTCAATTCTTCCCCCCAACTCCATGTGCAACTGAAACGTTTTTTTGTGGAGTCTGAGAGCATCTCATTTGAAAAGACCCTGATGCTGGGAAAGATGGAGGGCAGAAGAAGGGGACGACAGAGGATGAGATGGTTGGATGGCATCGCCAACTTGATGGACATGAGTTTGGGTGGACTCCGGGGGTTGGTGACGGACAGGGAGGCGTGCCGTGCTGCAGTTCATGGGGTCGCAAAGAGTCGGACACAATTGAGTGGCTGAACTGAGCTGAAGAGCACCTCTGTTCTTGGGATGCTGACGGCCACCCTGTATGCTCTATGGCCTCCCAAAGGTCCCCACCTTCTACACAGGACGCTGACCAAGATGTGGAAAGGGCAGGAGGCACAGGAGGGCAACCCGGGGCCCACGGAGGAAACCCTCCACCCAGTTAAAGGTGTTCTTACAGAATGTAGCCCCTCAACCAGTTCGCTCCACTCATAGACCCTTCCTTTTTATTTGGTCTTCCTAAAATTCTTGGCCAGCTGGACTTAAAAAGAACAAATTCCAAGGAGTAGTGCTTACTGATCCCCTAGAAGAATGCTCGCCAACCTGCTACGCTCACTAACCTCATGTACTAAGTTCTCAGAGAAGCATTTGCCCTGCGCTCACCTGTGGCTCCCAGGCTGGCTGCGCATTGAAAACATTCTCAGAAGGGCCACGAGGCCTGTGTGAGAAAGCATGCACGCAGTTCTCGGAGCAAAGACCAGCCCTCGGCTGGCAGCCGGCAAGGAAGCAAGGCCTGCAGTCCTATAACCACCAGGAGCTGGACCTGGCCAGCAACCTGGATGAGCCTGGGAGCAGATCCTTCCACCAAAGCCTCCAGTAAGGACCACAGCCTTGCCACCCCCTGATTTCAAACTTATGAGACCTGAAGGAGCAGACCCAGTTGAGCTCACCTGGACTTCTGACTTCCAGAAATATACAACAATACAGTGCACGTGTGTGTGTGTTTAAAGATCTTCTAGAATCATCTTCCCACCCTTCTAATTCCAAACACATCAAGAAAGCCTAAAGATAAAGCCTTTCTTGATTTTCACATTGAGGGTCTCCTCCTTTTTATCATTCTGCAGCACGCACGGGATGGCTTAAAGCTCACCACTTTTAAAAAATGCTCTTGTCCCATGATTCTGAAAATGGGATGATTTCTTTCCGTCTCCCTTCCTTTGCACCCAGGCTCTAAACTTGCTGTGTCCTGGGGTCTTCACCAGACCACACACTTGCCCCTCCGCTCTCATCAGCCTTCAAAGGTTCCTGGTGATTTAGAGCCTCTCACCACCCCTCAGGAAGCTTGACAAGGAAGAGAAGTTATTTTCGGGTATGGAAAGGCCAGGGGGTGGGCATTCATTTTTAATGACTGCACTTCCTCCCTTCGGTTAAAGAAATCAATCCTTCTGCCTGAATTTCCACCATTCATCATGTTTCACAGCAGCTGACACACAGTAGGAGCTCAGTATTTATTTGTTGAATACATTTTTAAAAAGCCTAACTTAGTGTATAACTAAATTGTGAGCAGGAAGTGAAATATGGGAATCGGACAGCCAGGGCCATCTAGTTTATGGAAGAAAAAAGTGCAGATAGAGAGGAAAAGTCAAATTCTTCCTTTTAACCCCCAACTCCGTAAGCTGTCACCAAGTCCAAGTTTAACTGTCTTCCTTAAAATACTTCTAGGAGCATGCCTGCCTTCTGTTCCCACTCAGTGGCAAACCATTGGCTTCCAAAGCCAATAGCCCAGGTCCCTAGCCCCTCCCCAGCCCCAGCTCATCATGGTCTTGAGACCCAACCCTGGGACCCAACCCTGGCCAACAGGACCCAAGGGAAGCTGCTTGGGAGTTCCTGGGAAAGGTCTTGCTTGCTAATAAAAAAGGGCGCATGGCAGGAAACGCCCTGTTCTTCCCCTTCGGCGTCATGTTCCCATGAGATGCTCGGATCTGCTGCAGCTGCCTGGGGGTCGAGGGCGTGAGAGGAGACCTGGCAGACACGTCAAGGAGCAGGACGCAGGAGGTGATGGCACCCATGTCCCTGGTGATGTCCCCAAGCCACTGAGACAGCTGACTCTGCAGCCACCACCTTGCTCCAGACTTCCTGCCCAGGGAAACGCGATGACAGACCCCGACCGTCCTGGCCACGGCCAGGCGGACATTCAGCGCGGACAGTGGAAAGCATCCTGAGTAATACTCGCAAAGAACACCCCTACTCTCTCACCTAGGGACTGCTCCCCCAGGCTTCTGTCTGCCTTCCTCTTTCCTGTCCGTTTCTCCAAACACGCATCACTTCAGGGCGAGCAGGCTGGACACAGGGCTCTCTGATGAGAGATCCCCTCCTCATCCCCTTCAGTCCACAGCCCAGCGCTTGCCTGGACCATACAGCCATCTGCAGACTCTCCTCCCACAGTTGCCCCAGCAAGTACACACCCCAGGGCTCCTTTGCAGGTCTGTCTGTGCGAGCTATATCCATTTCCCAGGGCTGCTCTAACAAGTGACCACAACCTTGGTGGCATACAGTAACAGACACGTTTTGTCTCCCAGTGCTGGAGGCCAGCCGTTCACGATCAGCATCGGTGCTCGGAAGCAGGGTGTCAGCAGGGCAACGCCCCTTCTGGAGGCTCCAGCGGGGAACTGTTTCCTGTTTCTCCCCTCTGCCGGTGGCCGGCTCCTTCCTGGGCTTGCGGCTGCGTCCCTGCGAGCTTCAAGGCCAGCATTTCAACTCTGAGCTCTCTTCACATCCCCTGACCCTCCTTCCCATTAGGAACCATGAGACTGGTCGTACGACCCAGCATATAATCCAGAATTACCCCCCACCCCAAGATCCTTAACTCTGATCACATCGGCAAAGATGCTTTTTCCAAATGAGGTTAACACGTACAGGTTCCAGGGCTTAGAGCCTGACACCCCTGGGGGGCATGGTCAGCCCACTACCCATGTCTGCGTGTGCACACCCTCCCTGGGCACCTCGGGAAAGAGCTGCCTCTGGGAAAAGGAGCTAGAGAGCGGAGGGCCAGAGGCAGGAGGAAGGGGCCTTTTTTCTTTTTAATGTATAAGCTTTTGGAGTGCAAGAATTTTGTTTCAAATGATAAAGCCCATAATAACTTTATCTCAATTTGCACCACAATTCATATCATCACACGTATTTTTTAAAAGGCACAATCTATCTTAGGCTAGGTCCCGCAGAAGCAGACCCGAAAGTTACTTGCAAGTTCCTGCAAAGGCAAGGGTCCAGGTGAGGGGGAAGGGAAGCTGATGAAGTCGAGCAAGGGGACAGCTGACGCAGCAGCCCCTGAACGGAAACTCAGCCTGACCCAAGGGCGTCTCTGGGGGTACGCTGTGCTCAGAAGTGTCCCCCACGGTGGGCAGACAGGCTTTCATAGTCCTACCCTTCTTAGTGACGGACCTCTCCAGGTTTCAGACCCGTCCCCTTGGGGATGGACCACCCCGGGTTTCACACTCCTCCCCTTGGGGATGGACCACCCCGGGTGTCACGCTCCTCCCCTCGGGGATGGAC
>NW_024070186.1:4082446-4118567 GCF_014754425.2 Oryx dammah | reverse complement strand
ACCCCGGGTGTCACGCTCCCCTCTTTGGGGATGGACCACCCCAGGTTTCATGCTGCTCCCCTTGGGGATGGACCACCCCGGGTTTCAGACTCCTCCCCTCGGGGATGGACCACCCCGGGTGTCACGCTCCCCGCCTTGGGGATGGACCACCCCAGGGGTGTCTGAACCTCTAGGCACTGGTGGCTCCCTTGCCCGAGCACCAGGCTCGGTACCCAGTGGCAAGTGGCAGGGAAAACACAGAGAAAGTGAAGCACAAGCGAGACCGGATCCAGAGGAATACCGTGGCGTCCACTGTGTCTCCTAATGGTGACGAGAAGAAACAGACGTGCTTTCTCCTCTGCTTCGCCCCTCGTCCCACCGGCAGGAAGCCCCTCCTAACGCCCCCGGCTCATCCACATCCGGACTGTGGCCACCTCGGCGGAGCCCACTGGGCCCAGGGGCCTTGGTCACCTCGGCTCTGCCCGCGAACGTCTTGTTAGCAGGACACCACCCGGCCGGGAACGCCCTGCTGCATGTCTACAGGAAGTCCTCTTCCCACCTGGAGGCTCCCCACAGGCTGGGGCCTCTGCATTCTCGTCCTAGGACAGCAAAGAGCCGGTCACTCACTCTGACCCTCTGGGGTTCCCCGATTCCCTGAGGGTTCTCCGTTTTGTGCCCACAAAGCCCCTTCACCCTAAATTACTTTTACTCCTACATAATCCTCCGCTGAGGGCCAGCTGCATCTTAGGAACTGGAGGGCTGGCACTAATCCAGTCTCCCATCGTCTCTGTGCTGTCGCTGCTGCAAGCCACGTGACATTCATGACCTCCACGCCAGGCTGCCGCTGAGGAGGAGGCAGAGGAAAACATCTGCCTGAAAAGAATGAGGGAGGACCGCACGGCCAGCCTGGGCTCCGCCCTCCCAGCACAGGGTGAGAGTCAGATCAGAAGGCAGGACTCAGGACTCAGGACTCAGGCCTTGGGAACTGCCTGGTGGTCCAGTGGTTAGGACTCTGCACTTGCATTGCCAAGGGCCTGAGCTAAGATCTCACAAGCCTCTTGGCACAGCCCCCCCAAAAAAAAGAGGACTCAGTGACCTGAGAGTGGCTTTTTTAAGTCATTGTTTTAAAATGGGATCTCCATCATTTGGGGAAGAAAATAATTAACCTAGGGAACACAGACCATACAAATTAAGCCATCTTCCAACGAGTCTCTCACAGCCAAAAAGCACTGTAAGCCCTTTCCAGAGTCAAGAAGAAGGATTTCGAAAGTTCAGGAAGGTTCAATATGGCCCCACGGCTGGACGTGCTCCACGGGAGGCTGGCTCCAGGTGGACACGTGACTCCAGAGCAAGAGCTGGAAGCAGCTGAGAGAATGGATGAGTCTGTGGAGATTGGAGAGGGTAGGAGGGAAGTACCTGACCCCAGAGACAGAGGCACAGTGAGGCAAGGCCAACAAAGGAGAAAGAAGGTCAAGTCTCGAATGAGGTCGGGTACATGTGACTACCTACATATATACACATTGTTCAGTCACTAAGTTGTGTCCGCCTCTTTGCAGCCCCGTGGACTGCAGCACACTAGGCTTCCCTGTCCTTCACCATCTCCCGGAGCTTGCTCAAACTCATGTCCACTGAGTCGGTGATGCCACCCAACCCTCTCATCCTCTGTCCTCCCCCCTCCTCCTGCCTTCAATCTTTCCCAGCATCAGGGGCTTTTCCAATGAGTCAGCTCTTCTGACTCAGCATCAGGGGGCCCAAGGATTGGAGCTCCAGCTCCAGCATCATATTCAGGTACATGCTCTGAATATAGCAGCATATTCAGGGTTGATCTCCTTTAGGATGGACTGGTTTGATCTCTTTGCTGTCCAAGGGACTCTGAAGAGTCTTCCCCAACACCACAATTTGAAAGCATCAATTCTTTGGCACTCAGCTTTATGGTCCATCTCTTACATGACTACTGGAAAAAGCACAGTTTTGACTATATAGACCTCTATTAGCAAAGTGATGTCTCTGCTTTTTAATATGCTGTCTAGGTTTGTCATAGCTAATATATATACACACACACACACACATTTTAAAATTACGTTCAATCCCAGTGTTTACAGCAGCACAATTTACACTGGGCAAGACATGGACGCAACTTAAAGGTCCACAGAGAGAAGAACGGATAAAGATGTGGGACAAATATACAACGGAATACTTGCTGTGTGGTCACTAAGCCGTGTCAGACTCTTTTGTGACCCCATGGACTGTAGCCCACCAGGCTCCTCTGTCCATGGGATTTCCCAGGCAAGCATCCTCGAGGGGGCTGGCACGGCCTTCTCCAGGGGGTCGTTCCGACCCAGGGACTGAGCCCACATCTCCTGCATCGCAGGTGTGTCCTGTACCACTGAGTTGCCAGGGAAGCTCAGTGGAAACTACTCCGCCATAAAGAAGAAGGAAATAATGCTGTTTGCAGCTGCATGAATGGACATGAAAATTACTACACCAAGTGAAGTCAGACAATGGCAATATCACATGCTATCACTTCTATGTGGAACCTAAAAAATGGCACAAATGAAGCCATTTACAAAACAGAAATATATTCATAGATGTAGAAAACAAACTTACGGCTGCCATACAGAGAGGGAAAAGTTAGGAGTTTGGAATTAGCAGATGCATATTACTGTATCTAAAACAGATAAATAAGGTCCTACTCCATAGCACAGGAAACTGTATTCATATCTCGTAGTGACTTACAATGAAAAAGAATCTGAAAAAGAATATAACATATATAATTGAACCACTTTGCTATATACCTGAAATCTTGTAAATCTACTTGAATAAAAATTCTGTTCAAAACAAGAAGCTATACAAGAAAAAATACATGTAAGACAATAGAAAGTGGAATTACTCAATTCCTATTTTACTTTCTTTTCCACAAGGAGAAAATAAATACACCTAAAGCCTTAGGTGTATAAAATGGTTCAATAAATACAGCTAAATACACCTTACCCACTTCCCTGGTGGCTGAGATGATAAGGGGTCTGCCTGCAATGCAGGAGACCCAAGTTCAATCCCTGGGTTGGGAAGATCCCCTGGAGAAGGAAATGACAACCCACTCCAGGATTCTTGCCTGGAAAATCCCATGGACAGAGGAGCCTGGTGGGCTACAGTCCATGGGGTCGCAAAGAGACGGACACAACTGAGCAACTTCACTCTCTCTCTCAAAACCTCAGAGAAGAAAGGCTGTGGGGATACGGAACTAGCTATCTTCTAAAAACAAGTTTTTGATTCCTCAAGTGAATGAATAATTCTATACATAAACTATTATGGGTAAAGCCGCCTTCTGCCCTTCCATTCCCAGTCATATGTAACCACTCTCGCCAACTTGATGGCAGTCCTTCCAGGCCTTCCTCTGTGCCTGCATATTCCCACAGAATATACATTATATTATTTTGTGAAGCTTTTTTCCCCATTAAAGGTATCACAGTGGTGAGCGGATCTCTGTATCAGTCAGGGTTCTCCTGAAAGACAGAACCAACAGAACAGGTAGAGAACAGAGACAGACTTTTAGACAGACAGACAGACAGACAGGGACAGAAATACTGATTTAGAGGAACTGGCTTGCACGACTAGGGGGCTGGCAAGTCCAGCTCTGCAGGGCAGGCCCGCTCTTGAGGTCCTCAACCGGCTGGATGAGGTCCACGCACATTACGGAGGGCCCAGTGTCCTCACCTGCCCATCAATCGTGCACTCCACTGCAACGTCTACACGCATGTTTCACCAAACCACTGGCTGCCCCGGCCTGACCAGGCTGTCACATAAAGGTAACCATCGCAGTTAACCAGCAACTTGTCTCCTCGGTGACCAGCATCTCCCGGAGTTCCTTCCGTGTCAGTTCATACAGAATGGACTGGTAAAGAGGTAAGGAGGCACTATCCTCTATTTAACCATTCCCCTGCTGATGGACACGCACCTTACTTCCTTTTGCCCGTTACTAACGATGCTAAAATCATGTCCTGGTATCTATCTGCCTTCTGGTGAACAAATGCCTGTGTTTTTCCAAAAGAGACAGACGTCACGTGTGGATGTCACAAATCATGGGTAGGGGTGGGCGTTGAAAACTTTTCACAGAGGTTGGCAACCTGACTTCCAAAGCAACCTCAATTTTTTTTTAACGATGAATTTAAAATTCATCAAGCCAAGAAGAATTCCATTTTAAGGAAGCAGTGCTCAGCCCACTGGCATGTCACTATCAGAAGTGGAAGTGAGGAACTTGATCAAAGGGAACGCTGGGAGGAGAGACATCTCACTCACCCAGCCACTGGCAGACTCCGCCGAGCCACAGTTTGCTCTGGGTGGGACGCAATGGAACTGCCGCCTGGGAGGGCAGGCCTGGTCCTTCCTCGGCAGTGATCATTCACGGGAAAATCTCCCGTATCACAGAAACAAGGCTGAGATCTGCTGCTGTTGGCACTAAAGGCTATGATCTCAGAACCAAAATAATTATCTTGGAGAAACTGTGGCAGTGAAAAAAAAAGCCAGATGGTTTTAAAAGGACAAATATTGGCGTCCTTGTTGAAGCAGAAGGTGGTGAATTCTAGATACTGCAGACATTGCTGTTACTCCCTGGCAAATCCCAGTGCGGACCGTTAGAGGGATGGTTGGGAGCCCATGGAATCAGGAGATGGGCCTCCAGAAGCCCGCAGAAGTCCATGCAGAACCGGGGGATGTACGGGGGGTGGGGGTGGAGGGTACCCCAGAGTGGTTCCAGTTACAGAAATGCCTCGTATCAAGCCTCTCCTGAGTCCTTCAGGGACAGGATGGGGACTGCTGGGTGGAATGACAGGGCCATCTTGAACCTCTGCAGAAGGGGCTGGGGTCGCCTGAGGAGAGGTTCCCGCAGCACGCCGAAGGGCTGAGGCCTCTAGCCAGTCTGCCTGAGTCCAGGCAGATGGGAGCAGCCTGACACAGGAAAGGCTCAGAGAAGCCCCCAGATGTAGGATACTACCCTGATCACAAATGTCTCAGCAGGCTGGAAAAAAGGGCAGAAACCAAAGGGAGGAGATGCCGTGGAGGCGATTCAACAGCAGATCGAACCTACAGGTGGAGGAGGGAGAGTCCCCTGACGACAGCACCGCCCGGGATGAAACCTATGGGGGTTCAGGGCTGTAACGGGGGAGTCCCAGTGGGCATGGACAGATGTCAGAGCTGGACCATAAAGAAGGCAGAGCGCCAAAGAACTGATGCTTTTGAACTGTGGTGTTGGAGAAGACTCTTGAGAGTCCCTTGGACTGCAAGGAGATCCAACCAGTCCATCCTAAAGGAGACCAGTCCTGGGTGTTCATTGGAAGGACGGATGATGAGGCTGAAACTCCAGTACTTTGGCCACCTCATGTGAAGAGTTGACTCATTGGAAAAGACCCTGATGCTGGGAGGGATTGGGGGCAGGAGGAGAAGGGGACCACAGAGGATGAGATGGTTGGATGGCATCACTGACTCAATGGACATGAGTTTGAGTAAACTCTGGGAGTTGGTGATGGACAGGGAGGCCTGGAGTGCTGCAGTCCATGGGGTCGCAAAGAGTCGGACACGACTGAGCGACTGAACTGAACTGAACTGAATGGAGGACCCCAAAGCCCATCCCGTCTCCAGCTGCACGAGAAGCCCAGGAGGCAGGCGGCTCTCCACGAGGCCCTTCAGATCCCGGACGCTGCACAGGTGAGCTCTTCCAGGTGAGGCCTCTGTGTTTTTCCACACCTGTGCAGGTCAGTCAGGCCCGTTACCACAGCTCCATGTCTTAATTTAAATTATTTAAAGTGGATAGGAAGTGCAACAAAAGTTGTTTCCAGGAAAACTAGGTAGAACGCTTTGAAGAGACCTGACAAAGGACAGCTGGATAAGAAACAACTGTGGCCACTGTCTGGGGTGGGTGGGGAGGGGTGGGGGGCCCCCTGGAGCTGGACAAGACCAGGAAAAAACGCAAACAGAAGGATTCTGCCGTCAGAGCCCCCTGCTGCACTTTAAAGACACTGACCCTGGCTCTGGGGTACGGCACACTCTGGCTTATAGAAGAAGGATGAAGCAGAATTCTAACCAGCAGACCCCAAACTCAAAAAGACTGGTGCACAGATGGGTGCTTACATATTTTATACTAAACTGGGTAAGATGTGAATATGATTTTTTCTTTTTTAAAAATTGCATTGAAGTAGAGTTGATTTACAGTGTTGTGCTGATTGCTGCTGTCTAGCAAAGTGACTCAGTTGTACATATATGTATTCCTTTTCATATGCTTTTTCATTGTGGTTTATCACAGGATATTGACTCTAATTCCCTGTGCTATACGGTAGGAGCTTGCTATTTATCCCTCCTACATACACTAGTTTGCGTCTGCACTCCCACACTCCCAGCCCTTCCCTCTGAATATATTCTTCTGCTCTTTTGCATGACTTTTTCACTTACCCACCAGCTCCCACACCAACTGCCTCGGCTCCAGGTGCTCTCCCTACTGTGTTATGTTTGGTTCCGGTGGCAAGTTTCACAAGAAGCTCGCAGACACTGCAGAAGAGAGGGCTGCGGATGCAGAAGGCTCCACGGCCCCTGAGCACCTGGCCCCACAGCTCTGGCGGGCGGGCAGGCTGAAGGCCGTGGCAGGGGAAGCCCACCGCTCGCCTCTGCCTCTTCACCTATTTGTGCACCATCTCCCTTTCCTCTCGAAGAACTACCCCCTCTGCTCACACGCCAGACTGTAAATTAAGTCAGCTCAAAGAACATAAAGAAAACACACATCATAAATGCCCTCTGGATGGGCTTTCATCCCATTCACAACTGCCTTTAATCTTAGGCCGGGGGTTTCCAACCGACACTAACGCAATTATTATATTGGCCTCCGACTCCACACATTCCCTAGTCCAGCCTCCTCTGTGCTTTTAGGACGAGGTTAACACAACAGGCCGAGGACCTTTCTATCTGAAGATCCCAGGTGACTGAAGAAAGCAAGCCCTACTTACTTACTATAGACATTCACCACTTTTAAATCCATTATCTCTTTTCATTCTCATCGGCTTCGAGAGGTGGTTACTGGTGTCTTCATTTGCACAAGTGAAAAATGGAGAAGCAGACGGGGGGTGGTTTCCTTCTCACACTCAGTCGGTGGGAAATGAAAGAGCAGGATGCCTACCCAGGGGAGACTCTAGAATCCACATTCTCTTTGCAACCTACTACACTGTCTGTAGAGCTGTGAACAGCCAGGTAGGTTTTCTTATGAAAGTGCGTGCGCGTATGCGTGCGTGCGTGCGTGTGTGCGCGTGCGCGCGCGTGTGTGTGTGTGTGTGTGTGTGTGTGTGTGTAGAGGGAGAGAGAGAGAGGAAGGCCAGGAAGAAGTGGCTGAATTAGAAAGGCATGCCTGCACCCAGGATTTGAGGAATCAGCATGTCCAGGAGTAAAGGACAAGCCAGTCCCAGCTCTGGGAAGAGAAAGAGCTGCTCAGAGGTCTTCTGTGGTTAGAGCCCTGGGAGCTTCCCGCAGGACAGCGGCTGCCAGACAAGCAGGGCCAACCATGAGCCAAGAGGGCCCTGCCCAGGCTTGAACGGAAAGGTCCTCTCCGGAGGCCGAAAGGGTGGGGAGGAGAGGAAGGGGCCGGGCCTGTAGGACCCGGTCAGGGAGCCGGACGATACCCGCACGTGTGTGCAGGGCAGGAGCCGTCTGGAGGCTGCGGCAAGGGTGACAGAGCTCTTCCAACCGCTGGGACAGAGGCAAGGCCACCCGGACTGGACCCTGCTGGGCGGCGCCGGTAAGACCTGCACACACATGGCTCCTGCAAGCAGGGGCCGATTCTCACAGCCAGTGGAAGTGGGGAACTCTGGGCGACAGTCTGGATGTCTGTCTTTTAAAAAGCTTTTCAGGTGATGCTGATACAAGCCCAGTTTTGAGAAACACTGGTCCACCCTTTGGCACAATGCAAGAAGCAACTTCTGGGTGGCTTGGAAAACAAAGGTGAGCATCTGCTGACAGATGAATGGATAAAGACGATGGGCGTGTATATTCAGAGGTATATTACCCAGCCGTAAAAACGATGAAATAGTGCCATCTGCAGCAACATGGATGGACCCAGAGATTATCACACTAACTGAAGTCAGCCCAAGACAAATGTGCTCTCACTTATATGTGCAATCTTTAAAAAGACACAAATAAATTTATATTCAAAACAAAAAGAGACCCCCAGACAGAGAAACACGGTTACTAAAGGGGAGGGGAGAGGGATAAATTAGGGGTTTGGGACTAACAAGGACCAACTGCGAGGAAGCCTATAAAGAAAAAGAATATGAGAAGAATATATAAAGCATATAGAATATAAAGGACAGAAATGGTATGGACCTAACAGAAGCAGAAGATATTAAGAAGAGGTGGCAAGAATACACAGAAGAACTGTACAAAAAAGATCTTCATGACCAAGATAATCACGATGGTGTGATCACTCACCTAGAGCCAGACATCTTGGAATGTGAAGTCAAGTGGGCCTTAGAAAGCATCACTACGAACAAAGCTAGTGGAGGTGATGGAATTCCAGTTGAGCTATTTCAAACCCTGAAAGATGATGCTGTGAAAGTGCTGCACTCAATATGCCAGCAAATTTGGAAAACTCAGCAGTGGCCACAGGACTGGAAAAGGTCAGTTTTCATTCCAATTCCAAAGAAAGGCAATGCCAAAGAATGCTCAAACTACTGCACTTATCTCACACGCTAGTAAAGTTATGCTCAAAATTCTCCAAGCCAGGCTTCAGCAATATGTGAACCATGAACTTCCAGATGTTCAAGCTGGTTTTAAAAAAGGCAGAGGAACCAGAGATCAGATTGCCAACATCTGCTGGATCATGGAAAAAGCAAGAGAGTTCCAGAAAAACATCTATTTCTGCTTTATTGACTATGCCAAAGCCTTTGACTGTGTGGATCACAATAAACTGTGGAAAATTCTGAAAGAGATGGGAATACCAGACCATCTGACCTGTCTTTTGAGAAACCTATATGCAGGTCAGGAAGCAACAGTTAGAACTGGACATGGAACAACAGACTGGTTCCAAATAGGAAAAGGAGTTCATCAAAGCTGTATATTGTCACCCTGCTTATTTAACTTATATGCAGAGTATCATGAGAAATGCTGGGCTGAAGAAACCACAAGCTAGAATCAAGATTGCTGGGAGAAATATCAATAACCTCAGATATGCAGATGACACCACTGTTATGGCAGAAAGTGAAGAAGAACTAAGAAGCCTCTTGATGAAAGTGAAAGAGGAGAGTTAAAAAGTTGGCTTAAAGCTCAACATTCAGAAAACGAAGATCATGGCATCTGGTCCCATCACTTCATGGGAAATAGATGGGGAAACAGTGGCTGACTTTATTTCTGGGCTCCAAAATCACTGCAGATGGTGATTGCAGCCATGAAACTAAAAGATGTTTACTTCTTGGAAGGAAAGTTATGACCAACCTAGACAGCATATTAAAAAGCAGAGACATTACTTTGCCAACAAAGGTCCGTCTAGTCAAGGCTATGGTTTTTCCACTGGTTATGTATGAATGTGAGAGTTGGACTATAAAGAAAGCTGAGTGTGGAAGAATTGATGCTTTTGCACTGTGGTGTTGGAGAAGACTCTTGAGAGTCCCTTGGACTGCAAGGAGATCCAACCAGTCCATCATAAAGGAGATCCAACCAGTCCATCATAAAGGAGATCAGTGTTCATTGGAAGGACTGATGTTGCAGCTGAAACTCCAATACTTTGGCCACCTGATGCGAAGAGCTGACTCATTGGAAAAGACCCTGATGCTGGGAAAGATTGAGGGCAGAAGGAGAAGGGGACGACAGAGGATGAGATGGCTGGATGGCATCACCAACTCGATGGATGTGGGTTTGCGTGGACTCCAGGAGTTGGTGATGGACAGGGAGGCCTGGCGTGCTGCGATTCATGGGGTTCCAAAGAGTCGGACAAGACTGAGCGACTGAACTGAACTGAACTGAACATACGTAAAACTGAATCACTCTGCTATATACCTGAAACTAACATGACATTGTAAATCAACTATACTTCAATCAAAAAATAATAATAATTTTAAAAATGGACAAGGGGGAAGAAAAGACAACCGTGTCCTTATTTAAGTTTATAACCAAATCCCGCTCCTGCAGATATTTCAGACTGTAGGCATTCCGTCCAGTTACACATCAAGGTCACATTTTGAAATTTCAATACTGCAAACGCTGAAGAAAGAGGAATCATTGGGGTGCTTTTTCCATCACCCTTTTTACCATAGACTTCTGGAGAAAGGAGCATCTGTACTGTTCTTTCAGACATTAGTTCTTTAGAACTGAGTGAGCTTCAGAATCACTTTGAGGGCTTGTTATAACTCTAACGGCGGGACGTCCCTGATGGTCCAGTAGCTGAGACTCCATGCTCCCAAAGCAGGGGACTGCATTCAATCCCTGGTCAGGGAACTGGATCCCACATCCCACAGCTAAGACCCGGTGTGCATGCGTGCCAAGTCACTTCACTTGTGCCTGACTCTGTGCGACCCCATGGACTGTTGCCTGCCAGGCTCCTCTGTCCATGGCATTCTCCAGGCAAGAGTACTGGAGTGGGTTGCCACGCTCTCCTCCAGGGGATCTTCCCAGACCTTGAACTCAGGTCTCCTGTGTTGTAGGCGGATTCTTTACCAGCTGAGCTACCAGGGAAGCCGAAGAACACTGGAGTGGGTAGCCTATCCCTTCTCCAGTGGATCTTCCCGACCCAGGAATCAAGCCAGAGTCTCCCGCATCGCAGGCGGATTCTCTACCTGCTGAGCTAGCAGGGAAGCCCCCCCAACCCTCTGCAACAACAGCAGCAGCAGCAACACACAATTGGGCCCCCCCCCAGGGCTTCGGGTTTGCTGGGTCCAGGGTGGGGCCCGAGCATCTGTGTTTCTAACACCTCATCAAGGGCTGCTGCCACTGCTGACCCCGGAACCACACTCTGAGAACCACTTTCCCAGGCAGTTCTGGATCACTGCCATCTAGCCATCTTTCCTGAGGAAATCGCAAAAGTGAAGTCGCTCAGTCATGTCCGACTCTTTGCGACCCCATGGACTGTAGCCTACCAGGCTTCTCCGTCCATGGGATTTTCCAGGCAAGAGTACTGGAGTGGGGTGCCATTTCCTTCGCCAGAGGATCTTCCTGACCCAGGGATTGAACCCGGGTCTCCCGCATTGTAGGCAGACGCTTTACCGTCTGAGCCGCCAAAGTCCGCCTTTAATAGCCATTTTAATGTGCGGAGAACAAGGGATTTGACGCGGGTCCCTGCGCACGTGTTTCCGCGGTAGCCACGCCTCAGTTGCCGACACAGCCCGTGTCCCAGTGAGCTGCGGCACGCGGGGGCGGGTGGCCAGCTCGGGCCCGTCTGGATGGCCCGTGGGATCGCCCACCCGCCACCCGCTCTGTCCCACCACCCAGAGCCTGCACCCACCCCCGGAGGTGGGCTGGGTAAACGGACGGCCGTCTCACAGCTGAGGACGGTCCCCACGGGGGGCGGGGCCGTGAGCTGCCCACACTGGACTCTCGTTCTCAAGCATCTCACTTCCTTGGCACCCCATTTCCGGTCAGGCGCATGGAGGCCCACGGGGACCCAGGTCAGGTGGGGGTCCCTGGTGGAGGGGCGGCAGACCAGGTCACCACCCACTCCTCACCTTCCTCTCTACCTACATCCGCGGGACTCGGTCCCCAGCCTGACCGGCCCGGTTGCTGTGATGCTGGGATTCCCGTCTCTGACCATCACAGCCCGTGGACTCCGTCTGCCACAGCTGCAAGCAGTTACTGCCCATCCTGGCTCCAAGGCAGGCTGCCCCCAGCAGCTCTGCTCAGGACGGCCGCAGGCTGATGGGCTGGGAGCAGCGGTGCCCGGGGGCTGGCCGGTCCCCGTGCCCTCACTCCGCACAGAGAGCCGCTTCCTCGTCTGTCGCACAGGTGGTCCCGTCTGGCGGGGCCCCCAAGCCCACCAATCCGGCGTGCTCCCAAGGTGACTTGAGAGCATTCAGACAGCAGTCCCCTAGCTTCAATCACCCCAGGTGCTGGGTGGGCGAGAGACGGGTCTAAAACATCCACGGTTTCACAGCTTCAAAATCTACACCCGCAAACCTCAGAAATGTACCACCTCTTCCCAAACCCCAGCAGAACACAGCTTGAGGAATTCCTCTGCCCAGAGCCCAGATTCCTGGCCTTCCGGGTCAACATGCTGAAGCCGTCCTTTAGCACCTAATGGTCCAGGGACCTAACCGCTCAGTGCCTCGGTTTCCTCATCTGTAAAACGGGAGCCGCCACAGCACTCACTCAGAGACTCACCGTGACGGTTCAGAGCACAGGCACATATACTCTTGTTCTGGTGTATAAATTTCTGTGGCCCCCTGTCAGAGGGGGCCCAGAGGGTCATGCTCCAATGATGATGACGCTCTCATTATTACGGGGTCCACAAACCATGCGTCTACCGCACTTACGTCACTTAGACCTTTCAGACGAGTGAAGAAGAATCTTTTCTGCCCAGTGGTCTGGCACACATGATGTGTGTTTTCTACCGAAAGGGAAAAGTGGGGGCCCCTCCCCAACCTTGGGGGGCACAGGAGGGTCCCCAAGGACAACAGGGGTCCTGGGGGTGTCCAGCAGTCCACCTGCTGTCGAGGGGCAGCCTCGCTCGGAGGAGTGAGTGGATAAAACCATAAAACCACCACGGTCCAAACAAAAAAGCGTCACGGCCAAGCCCCACACTTACGTCCAGAACTGTCCACTGTTCGACTACGATGGCGTCGTAGCCCTGCGTGGCTCTGCTGTCTTCTGTGGAAACAGCTTCAAAGATGAACACTCCGTCTGTCAAGTCGTGCAAGGAATCTGTGGAGAAAGAAAAAGCAGGGGGCGGGGGGTGGTGGTTGCTGTAAACCGTCTGTGGCAGAAGCCTCACAAACAGCAAAAATGTTCACTGCATTCATTAATAATCCCAATCAGAACATCTTTTCAGCATGTTAATTAAAGAAGGCACACACAGCCGTAGAGTCTAGCCCCATCAGAATGAATGAGACTCATTTACCTCGCAGTTTTGAATAATATCCTTGATTTTATGAGCCCAAATCTCATTGTTAGCAATCACCATTTGATTTCACACGTTTACCTTCCTTTTCACACTCCAGTGTCAGGAAGCACTGGGGAGAACGGATTCGGGGGGGGGGGGGGAAACGCAGTCATTCAGGGACAATTTTTAGGAGAAAACGATACGGAGGGGAGAGAGATTATTCGGAAGGGGGGCTGGGTGTGACACAGCAGCTCTGGGCTCGCAGACCAGGTCCATAGGCGCTGGTTCCTTGGCAGCTGTGTGGCGTGCGTGCCGAGCACAGGACGCTCTCGTCAGGAGGTGAAGCCTGGGGGAAGGGGGACTTTTTCCAAATGATTTACCACTGAAAACGTTTCCTTGGGCGTATCAATGGTAAGGTTCTGAGTTCTGTACATCACACATATGAAACGATGCAGAACTGCCTCAGGCAATGAGACTGTCGAGAAAAATACACCCAGGGTCCTCGCCCCTGCAGAAGACCTTCAAGGAGGCGCATTTAGTAAGTGGCTCCTAAATGCCCTGGGTTCCCTTAGATGAAGGGCTGCGTGGGATAGAGGAATGGACTCAGAAGCAGGTGGTTGGGCCCGTGCTGTGTTGGAAAAGGAAGATGACCCTTTCAGGGGCCTGTCCTCTTATCTGTGAAGGGGGAGTGGGGACACAGTTCCTGCCAGTCAGTACTGTACAAATCACTGCTCCGTCACACCTGCCTGGGCTGAACTCCATCCCCAACCCCACTCCCAACTCAGACATTGACGCTCTGGTCGCTAAAGTGACTATATTTGGAGACATATCTTTTCCGGGGGTAGTTAAGATTCAGTGACATCATAAGGGTGGGCCCTAGTCCAACCAGCCTGGAGTCCTTAGAAGAAGAGGAAGAGACACAGGAGCGCCCCCCAGCCCCCCAACCATGTGCAGAGGAAGGGCTATAGGAGGACACAGAGGTGGCCATCTGTAAGTCAGGAAAGGGGACCTCGCTGGAAACAGAACTTGCCAGCCCCTGACCGTGGGTGTGCAGCCTCCTGAACCATGAGAAAATAAACGTCCATTGCTCAAGCTACCCAGCCCACGGTGTTTGGTTACGGCAACAGACATGAAAAATGTTTAATGGTATAAAGGACAATTCCTTTAAAAGGGCAGTTCACGCAAGAATGTGAGCTCTTCTTCATCCAGAAGGGAAGGGAGACAAATCCAGAAAGCCCCAAGTCACAGTGAAGTTCAGAAACTGCCTGCACTGTCCAGCAGTCACAAGAAGACCTACAGATGGACACACATAGTGACCCTCAGCGCCTGACTTCCAACAGACCTCACAAGCAAAACCAAAACAGCCATCAGGATGAGAAACATGCATCTTATTTGCAACAACAAAATAAGTAACAAATAGATGGCTCTGCTTACCACTCTCTATGGCATAGAAAAACCTTCCAGTGCTGAAGGGAATTTCAACTGCACAAACTTTCCAGAGAACAACTTAGCAAGGTCTAAGAAGCCTGAAAGACAAAAGTCCATCCTCTTTCACTCCAGAGACCCTGCCTCCTTCAGTCTCTTCTGAGCACCTATTATGCACCAGGTGCCCTTGAGGTCACGGGTGATAAACGAAGACCCTGCTCCATGGAGCTTCCCCCTGCAGGGAGATGATGACAACGTCCAAGGAGGTAAATGCTATGAGAATACAAAGTGGGCTAGGAGAGGAGGCGTGTGGAGTTGGAGGACATTGTCCTGCTGTTTCTGACCGAAGTGCTGAGAGTGGGTGCGCCACTCTGAGTAGAGATATGAACTAACTGCAAGCAAGCCGCTGGGAACACGAGGTTTGAGAGTTCAAGGGAGAAGACACAGCTTGAATAGGACTGCAGAGTGAGCGAGGGGCCACCAAGGGCCAGATGAGCAGCAGAATCGTGAGAAGAAAGTCGAGACCAAGTCAGCTTAATGGTGGGGAGGAGACCAGCCAACCAGGGGCTGACCCAGGTGACTTGCTTGGCCAGTGGGATTTCAGCAGATGGGATGCAAGCAGAGGCTTGAGAAACATGGGCATGGCTGCACTTGATCTCATGTCTCTGCCACCACTTTGAGAGGACGTGCCCCAGCTCACCTGCCCCAGTGGAGCACAGCCTAGATCCGCTGACCCTCAGACCTGAGAGCGGGCCCAGCTGCCTCAACAAAGCTGCTCCAGCCAGCATGCAAATAGGGCGCTTTGGAGTGGTTTGTTACACAGCGTCATTGTGGCAATAACTGACCGTTACAAGGCTCGATCAAAACTTAAGAAATTCGAGACCAGGAATACCTGGGGGATATTGCTGATTATTCCAGAGTGAGAGAGGGGCCTGATCAACTCAACAAACCACGGCTCTGAGGGGAATTCCTGGAGCACGGTAGCCTCTTATATTATTCCTACCTGACAGAACAATACTCCATTTCCAGTAAGATCCCTGTGGGTTAATCAGTACCATGCTCTGCTTTTAATTTTCTTTCCTAAACCAATAGTCTGTTACCAACTAGCCTTAGCAAAAGCACTAACCTTATTTCTCTCATTCACTCTGCTGAAAAGTTCCTCCCAAGTCCAATGTCCTTCTAAGATACATTTTACTAAGGTGAGCAGCAAAGAACAGAAGTACTCTTGGGCTGAACCATATTATAAGTCTTTTGGGGTCCAGGACAAGCATGGGCAATAGTCTGTCTCACTTTTTAAGTTTGGGGCAACACAGGTCCAGCGGAAGACCCTGCCACTGTAGGGACACCCTATGGAACCCCTGTGAATAAAGCTCTCCCCAATCCTGACCTGGGGATGCTTGGGGCCGGAAGATACTCACTGACCTTTCAGTACTATATCAACACACCACACATGCCTACAAGGCTTCTACGAAACATATTACACCCAATTTTCAAAGTCTCCAGCTACAGATCTCCTTACCGGTGAGCCTCCAAGTCCTTTAAATGTGCCAAACGCCCTCCGAGCATTGGAATGCCCAGCGTGACACAGCTGAGGTCCACAAGGGAAGGGGGCTGGCTCTCCTAACCCCTGCCTGGCCTCCCCTCCTTCGCCCACAGGGAGGAGGGCTGTGGGGTCCAGGCTTGGGGGCGGGAAGCAGGAACAAACCGGGCCCTTGTTCACCATCCTGCTTATCCAGTGTCACCTCCAACCTCTCAGCCCACTGCTCGGCTCTGAATCCAGAGTGCTGATTCACCCCTTAACTACCCAGCACGTTCAGAGTGGCTGTCAAAATCTGGTCATCTGTAACAGCAAAACAGTCAATGAGCCACAGAGAGCAGACAGCCGGGCTTTTAGAGAGCCCCTTGTTTGGACGGCTTCACCCCCCGCCCGTCTCTCCATCACCGTCTCGGCTCAGCCTCGCTGTCGCATGCTCTGAGCTGGGATTGAAAGGTCGCTCTCAGAGCGAGGCTCCCCCTGCAAAAAGGTTAACTCACCTTCCATCGATGGAAAACACTCCATTATCACTGCATTTTTTATTAAAGTAAAGATGCTTCCCTACTGTGCACAGGAAGCCGTTTGCCCTGGCATTGTATAAATATTTGATGCCGGTCTTTGGGCAAAAGGCCACCTTCACTTTCCAAGCTTATGATACACAAGAAGGGTGTGGGAAAAGGAGACTTGCTCTGTTACCCCAAGAGGTAAATGCTGTGAGAAACCTGTTCATGCTCTGCAGCCTCTGGGACATGAAGACCCTGCCAAGCAAGCTCCCTTCAGCCCACCCTAGGTGCCAGTCCTCTGCCAAGGCCAGCCTGAAATGCACACGTCGTGACAACTGGCCAAGGTACGGTCTATTAGAAAATGTCTCTATTCTCCTTTTATTGGGTTGGCCCAAAAGTTCATTAGAACTAACACCCCAAAAAGATGTCCTTTTCATTATAGGGGACTGGAATGCAAAAGTAGGAAGTCAAGAAACACCTGGAGTAACAGGCAAATTTAGCTTTGGAATGTGGAATGAAGCAGGGCAAAGGCTTAATAGAGTTCTGCCAAGAGAACACACTGGTCATAGCAAACATCCTCTTCCAACAACACAACAGAAGACTCTACAGATGGACATTACCAGATGGTCGATACCGAAATCAGATTGATTATATTCTTTGCAGTCAAAGATGGAGGAGTTCTATATAGTCAGCAAAAACAAGACCGGGAGCTGACTGTGGCTCAGATCATGGACTCCTTATTGCCAAATTCAGACTGAAATTGAAGAAAGTAGGGAAAACCACTAGACCATTCAGGTATGACCTAAATCAAATCCCTTATGATTATACAGTGGAAGTGAGAAATAGATTTAAGGGACTAGATCTGATAGATAGAGTGCCTGATGAACTATGGACGGAGGTTCGTGACATTGTACAGGAGACAGGGATCAAGAACATCCCCATAGAAAAGAAATGCAAAAAACCAAAATGACTATCTGAGGAGGCTTTGCAAACAGCTGTGAAAAGAAGGGAAGCAAAAAGCAAAGGAGAAAGGGACGGATATAGCCATTTGAATGCAGAATTCCAAAGAATAGCATGGAGAAAAAAGAAAGCCTTTCTCAGTGATCAATGCAAAGAAATAGAGGAAAATAATAGAATGGGAAAGACTAGAGATCTCTTCAAGAATATTAAAGATACCAAGGGAACATTTCACGCAAAGATGGGCTCGATAAAGTACAGAAATGGTAGGGACCTAACAGAACCAGAAGATATTAAGAAGAGGTGGCAAGAATACACGGAAGAACTGTACAAAAAAGATTTTCATGACCCAGATAATCACGATGGTGTGATCACTCACCTAGAGCCAGATATCCTGGAAGGTGAAGTCAACAAGGCCTTAGGAAGCATCACTACGAACAAAGATAGTGGAGCTGATAGAGTTCCAGTTGAGATATTTCAAATCCTGAAAGATGTGAAAGTGCTGCACTCAATATGCCAACCCATTTGGATAACTCAGCAGTGGCCACAGGACTGGAAAAGGTCAGTTTTCATTCAAACCCCAAAGAAAGGCAATGCCAAAGAATGCTCAAACTACTGCACAATTGCATTCATCTCACACGCTAGTAAAGTAATGCTCAAAATTCTCCAAGCCAGGCTTCAGCAATACGTGAATTGTGAAATTCCCGATGTTCAAGCTGGTTTTAGAAAAGGCACAGGAACCAGAGATCAAATTGCCAACATCTGCTGGATCACTGAAAAAGCAAGAGAGTTCCAGAAAAACATCTATTTCTGTTTTATTGACTATGCCAAAGCCTTTGACTGTGTGGATCACAATAAACTGTGGAAAATTCTGAAAGAGATGGGCATACCAGACCACCTGACCTGCCTCTTGAGAAATCTGTATGCAGGTCAGGAAGCAACAGTTAGAACTGGACATGGAACAACAGACTGGTTCCAAATAGGAAAAGGAGTACGTCAAGGCTGTATATTGTCATCCTGCTTATTTAACTTATATGCAGAGTACATTGTGAGAAACGCTGGGCTGGAGGAAGCACAAGCTGGAATCAAGATTGCCAGAAGAAATATCAATAACCTCAGATATGCAGATGACACCACCCTTATGGAAGAAAGTGAAGAGGAGCTAAAAAGCTTCTTGATGAAAGTGAAAGAGGAGAGTAAAAAGTTGGCTTAAAGCTCAACATTCAGAAAATGAAGATCATGGCATCTGGTCCCATCACTTCATGGCAAATAGATGGGGAAACAGTGGAAACAGTGGCTGACTTTATTTTTCTGGGCTCCAGAGTCACTGCAGATGGTGATTGCAGCCATGAAATTAAAAGACGCTTACTCCTTGGAAGGAAAGTTATGACCAAACTAGACAGCATATTAAAAAGCAGAGACATTACTTTGCCAACAAAGTTCCATCTAGTCAAGGTTATGGTTTTTCCAGTGGTCATGTATGGATGTGAGAGTTGGACTATAAAGAAAGTTGAGCATCGAAGAATTGATGCTTTTGTACTGTGGTGTTGGAGAAGACTCTTGACAGTCCCTTGGACTGCAAGGAGATCCAACCAGTCCATCCTAAAGGAGATCAGTCCTGGGTGTTCATTGGAAGAACTGATATTGAACCTGAAACTCCAATACTCTGGCCACCTGATGTGAAGAGCTGACTCACTGGAGAAGACCCTGATGCTGGGAAAGATTGAAGGCAGGAGGAGAAGGGGATGACAGAGGATGAGATGGTTGGATGGTATCACCAACTCAATGGACATGAGTTTGGGTGAATTCTCGGAGTTGGTGATGGACAGGGAGGCCTGGCGTGCTGCAATTCATGGGATCGCAAAGAGTTGGACATGATTGAGCAACTGAACTGAAAAATTCATTTGCTGTGTCTGTAACATCTTATGGGAAAACCTGAATAAACTTTTGAGCCAACCCAACAATACGTTAAGTTACTTGCTTCCGTCATGTCTGACTCTGTGCGACCCCATAGACAGCAGCCCACCAGGCTCCCCTGTCCCTGGGATTCTCCAGGCAAGAACACTGGAGTGGGTTGCCATTTCCTTCTCCAGTGCATGAAAGTGAAAAGTGTAAGTGAAGTCGCTCAGTCGTGTCTGACCCTTAGCAACCCCATGGACTGCAGCCTACCAGGCTCCTCTGTTCATTGGGGATTTCCAGGCAAGAGGACTGGAGTGGGGTGCCATTGCCTTCTCCAATAATTCGCTAAGATGGTCTAAATTACCCATACTGGCGTCGCTGGCATCCCAGATGTCCGTGGCCCCTGACATCCCGTCTCCCTACCAGCATGGTAGTCAGGGCACCACCTTGGTTCCTGGAGTGGCCTCTACCAACCTCACAGCCCTACCTGGCTGGGTTATATGGATACGGAACCCCCTGCAAATGGAATCACCCCATCTGGGCAATGGTGCGTGCCACTCCTGATTCACACCCCAGAGTCTGCCTCTGCTGCTTCTCCAGCCCTCACGTCTGCTCTCCTTCCCTGCCTTCCTTCCCTGCAGTCCCTGTTGGAAGCGGTGAATAAGCCAGAGGAGGCGGAACCCCGCTTCAGTGCCAGTAAGGGTCAGACTACAGGTTGTGCCACTGACCCGACCAGATGCCCAGATGGGGAGGAAGTGCCCTGATCTGGTGCATGCCGGCTAGGAGGCCTCTGCCAGGCGTGTTCATGGCTTCTCAGTGAATCCTCTCCCCAGTTCTGCAAGGCTCATGTGTCCCTCTGAGCGGTGAGAACATGGACGGAAGCCACAGGACTAAGGTCACATGTCCACGTTCAAGTGCACACAAGGGCCGATCTCAATCTGAATGTGGTTTGCTTGATTCCAAAGCCTTTGTTCTTTCAAGAGCTGACAGAATACTTAATTTTTCTACCACGGGGATGTGCCAGGGCTCTGCTCTGGCCGGTGGTGGGTGATGGACAGCCTCAGAGCCTGGTCTCATAGAGTGGGCGTGCTCTGACCACGAGGCTGTGCTCCCCGCCTTCGTGTTTTGGGCGCATCGCAGTGGAGTTGCAGTGAGATGGCCTTATAGCTTCTGCTGGGGACCAAATCTGTGCAGAAGCCATCCTTTCCCGCAGGGGGGCAAAGACAGACCAAGAACATGCTTGTAAATGGATACGCTGTATCTATCAACACAAGAGAGCGCATACAGCAGTGAGAAAAAACGATTCGAATGATGCGTAAAAACGGGGACGAATCTCACAAAGAGAATGATGGGAAGAAGCCAAACACAAGAAGGGCAGGCTCCACCCATACAAAGTTCACGCCCATCCACGACGCTTCCAACCAGCACTGCCGTCGGCCTTGGGGAGAGGCACGACGAGGCCGTGAGAGAGACTCTGATGGATTGGGACGCTCTGTTTGTTGATCTGGGGCTGGTCACACAGGTGCACTCACCTTGTGAAAACCCACCGAGCTCAGGATCTGTGTCAGTTCACTTCAGTTCAGTCGCTCAGTCGTGTCCGACTCTTTGCGACCCCATGAATCGCAGCACGCCAGGCCTCCCTGTCCATCACCATCTCCTGGAGTTCACTCAGACTCGCGTCCATCGAGTCCGTGATATCATCCAGCCATCTCATCCTGGGTTGTCCTCTTCTCCTCCTGCCCCCAATCTCTCCCAGCATCAGAGTCTTTTCCAATGAGTCAACTCTTCGCATGAGGTGTTCAAAGTACTGGAGCTTCAGCTTTAGCATCATTCCTTCCAAAGAAATCCCAGGGTTGATCGCCTTCAGAATGGACTAGTTGGATCTCCTTGTAGTCCAAGGGACCCTCAAGAGTCTTCTCCAACACCACAGTACAAACGCATCAGTTCTTCGGTGCTCAGCCTTCTTCACAGTCCAACTCTCACATCCATACATGACCACAGAGAAAAACCATAGCCTTGACTAGACGGACCTTAGTCGGCTTTCGAATATACTATCTAGGTTGGTCATAACTTTTCCTCCAAGGAGTAGGCGTCTCTTGATTTCATGGCTGCAGTCACCATCTGCAGTGATTTTGGAGCCCCCCAAAATAAAGTCTGACACTGTTTCTACTGTTTCCCCATCTATTTCCCATGAAGTGATGGGACCACATGCCATGATCTTCATTTTCTGAATGTTGAGCTTTAAGCCAACTTTTTACTCTCCTCTTTCACTTTCATCAAGAGGCTTTTTAGCTCCTCTTCACTTTCTGCCATAAGGGTGGTGTCATCTGCATATTTGAGGTTATTGATATTTCTCCTGGCAATCTTGATTCCAGCTTGTGTTTCTTCCAGTCCAGTGTTTCTCATGCTGTACTCTGCATAGAAGTTAAACAAGCAGAGTGACAATATACAGCCTTGACGCACTCCTTTTCCTATTTGGAACCAGTCTGTTGTTCCATGTCCAGTTCTAACTGTTGCTTCCTGACCTGCATACAGATTTCTCAAGAGGCAGGTTAGGTGGTCTGGTATTCCCATCTCTTTCAGAATTTTCCACAGTTTATTGTGATCCACACAGTCAAAGGCTTTGGCATAGTCAATAAAACAGAAATAGATGTTTTTCTGGAACTCTCTTGCTTTTTCAGTGATCCAGCAGATGTTGGCAATTTGATCTCTGGTTCCTCTGCCTTTTCTAAAACCAGCTTGAACATCAGGGAGTTCACGGTTCACGTATTGCTGAAGCCTGGCTTGGAGAGTTTTGAGCATTACTTTACTAGCATGTGAGATGAGTGCAATTGTGTGGTAGTTTGAGCATTCTTTGGCATTGCCTTTCTTTGGAATTGGAATGAAAACTGACCTTTTCCAGTCCTGTGGCCACTGCTGAGTTTTCCAAGTTTGCTGGCATATTGAGTGCAGCACTTTCACAGTGTCATCTTTCAGGATTTGAAATATCTCAACTGGAATTCCATCACCTCCACCAGCTTTGTTCGTAGTGATGCTTTCTAAGGCCCACTTGACTTCACATTCCAAGATGTCTGGCTCTAGATTAGTGATCACATCATCATGATTATCTGGGTTGTGAAGATCTTTTTTGTACAGTTCTTCTGTGTATTCTTGCCACCTCTTCTTAATATCTTCTGCTTCTGTTAGGTCCAGACCATTTCTGTCCTTTATCGAGCTCATCTTTGCATGAAATGTTTCCTTGGTATCTCTAATTTTCTTGAAGAGATCTCTAGTCTTTCCCATTCTGTTGTTTTCCTCTATTTCTTTGCATTGATCGCTGAAGAAGGTTTTCTTATCTCTTCTTGCTATTCTTTGGAACTCTGCATTCAGATGCTTATATCTTTCCTTTTCTCCTTTGCTTTTCACCTCTCTTCTTTTCACAGCTATTTGTAAGGCCTCCCCAGACAGCCATTTTGCTTTTTTTGCATTTGTTTTCTATGGGGATGGTCTTCATCCCTGTCTCCTGTACGATGTCACGAACCTCATTCCATAGTTCATCAGGCACTCTGTCTATCAGATCTAGACCCTTAAATCTATTTCTCACTTCCACTGTATAATCATAAGGGATTTGATTTAGGTCATACCTGAATGGTCTAGCGGTTTTCCCTACTTTCTTCAATTTAAGTCTGAATTTGGCAATAAGGAGTTCATGATCTGAGCCACAGTCAGCTCCCGGTCTTGTTTTTGTTGACTGTATAGTGTCTCTATGTGGGCTATACTGCAGGACAAAGTTTCCTTAAAGACATGCCACGGACAGAGGAAAAAATGCATTCATAGCCTAAGTGAAATCTTCGTGAAACCCTTTGCTTTATTCAGCAGCTCTTCTGAAAGAGAAGCCACGCCTGCAAACATGAAGCCAACATGCCTGGAGCCTGCGGCTGGCCAAAGGAGTGGCCGTGAACGCACTGCAACCTCCCCCTCCCCTGCTCCCCCAGCCTGCAGGGCCCTGGGGAGGCACATCCCAACACCGGCTCTCCTCAGCACTCAGAACCAGCAAGCAGCACCTGAAAACCTTTATTGCTTGCTTTCTGCATACAGACCACAGGGTATACACACTGGGATGCTAAGAAGCATAGGAAGCAGGCCTTGCCTAAGGACCTGCAAATATGTCTGCCTCCAGCCTGGACGGGAGAGGAGTTTAGGGGAGAATGGCTCATGTCTATGTATGGCTGAGTCTCTTCGCTGTTCACCTGAACCTATCACAGCACTGTTCATCAGCTACACTCAGTGCAAAATAAAAAGGTAAAAAAATATGTCTGCCTACAATATGTGTCCCTATGTATATTTTATTTGGAATATGCACATGTTTTTACATACATATTTTGCAAATAGAAGGCAATCTGGCTTATTCTAGGCATCAAAAATGGGGCCTAAATACCAAATGTTATTTGGATGACATGAAGTTGGGGCTTCAGAGAGTCTTAAGGAAAACCCAGAATTCAGAGAGAAAGGAAGGCTGTCCAGGCACCACGTGTCAGAGAGAAAGGAGGGCTGTGCAGGCACCACGTGTCAGAGAGGCAGGAGGGGAGGGCTGTGCAGGCAGAACGCCATCCGATGTGACAGAGCTTCACAAACACGGCAGCATCCGGAGTGCATCCTAGGCCTAAGTGCTGAATGTGTCAAGGTCTTAGGACTAAACTCCAGTTCATAGTGATAGATGTGGGAGAAATAAGACACCACCATGAGGCACTGGCTGGACAAATCTAGAATGCAGGACAGTATGAGAGGCTAGGTTAATCTGAAGCAGGCAGGGTCCTGAAGAACAACTCTCTCAGGTCAAAGAGAATCGAGGATGTAGTCACCGTACGGGGTGCTTGCTGCTGGACTGGAATCTGGTTTGGACAACGGGCTGCAAAGGGCATTTTAGAAATGACAGGAGACACGTACATATGGGCCTCACAGAGATGCTGCTGCCAGAGGCAAGAGGCCGGGTGAGGGTGAGGCAGGGAGAGGAGGCTGAGGGCAGAGAGAGGGTCAGGGGGTCCGGGAGGAGACCGGGGAGGGACAGGCCATGGGCAAGGCCAAGGGGAGGGCAAGAGGGCCGCAGAGCAAGGCCAGGGCCAGGGGGACAAAGGGAGGCGATGGCGGGGCAAGGACGGGGTTGGTGGCCGCTTCCCAGCGAGGGCGGTGCCTCCCCCTCCCCCCGCCCCAGGATGGTAGCATCTCCCCCAGCGAGGGCAGCAGGGACTCCGCAGGCCTGGGAGCCGCTGGTGGGAAACCAGCTCTGGGTGGGTCTCCCTACCCCAGACTTCCGGTCCCTGCCAGAGCCCCCAGCGGCCGCCAGCAGAGGGCCACCCCGCCGGCCTCGCCCACCCTCGAGAAGCACGGGCTCTGGCCTTCATCTCACTGGCTGCAGTGTTTCTGCAAGCCTGGCCATCCTGCCGTCTGAGCATCCCCGGGACCCCCTCCTCCCCGAGGGCAGCTCCCCTCTCCCCTCGGGCTCCACCCCTCGCCAGCGCAGCCTCCTGTCTCCTCTTCTTCTCCAAGGGCTTTCTTGCCAATCAGTAGCCGGGACCCACAGCAACGACTTAACCTCTTAGTGCCTCCATCTCTACAGACAGGACGACAGTACCCGAGGCCAGAGGAGCTGGCGTGCGGGCTGCTGAGGACGCACCAGCGCACGGGGACTGCCAGGGCCCGGGACCACCACTGGGCGCCCCTTTCAGCCACACTGGAAGTTCCCCAGAGCCCCAGAGCACAGCCTCCCCAGCCCAGGACATCTGCTTGTTCTCAGGAGACGAGCCCGGGAGGCACGAGCAGAGGCCCAAACAGGAGGACAGTACCAGCCTTTCCATGTGCTGTGAGGTAAGGACTCAAAAACAGGAGTCTTAACTGGATTCTTGAAAAAGCTGGCTTAAAGCTCCACATTCAGAAAACTAAGATCATGGCATCTGGTCCCATCACTTCATGGCAAATAGATGGGGAAACAGTGGACACAGTGACGGACTTCATTTTTGGGGGCTTCAAAATCACTGCAGATGGTGACTGCAGCCATGAAACTGAAAGACACTTGCTCCTTGAAAGAAAAGCTATGACCAACCTAGACAGCATGTTAAAAAGCAGAGACATTACTTTGCCAACAAAGGTCTGTCTAGTCAAAGCCATGGTTTTTCCAGTAGTCACGTATGGATGTGAGAGTTGGACCATAAAGAAAGCTGAGTGATGAAGAATTGATGGTTTTGAACTGTGGTGTTGGAGAAGACTCTTGAGAGTCCCTTGGACTGCAAGGAGATCCAACCAGTCCATCCTAAAGGAGAGCGGTCCTGAATATTCATTGGAAAGACACATGCTGAAGCTGAAACTCCAACACTTTGGCCACCTGATGCGAAGAACTGACTCACTGGAAAAGACCCTGATGCTGGGAAAGATTGAAGGTGGGAGGAGAAGGGGTTGACAGAGGATGAGATGGTTGGATGGCATCACCAACTCGATGGGCATGAGTATGAGTAAACTCTAAGAGTTGGTGATGGACAGGGAGGCCTCGTGTGCTGGAGTCCATAGGGTTGCAAAGAGTCGGACACGACTGAGTGACTGAACTGAACTGAGCTGGAATCTTTTGAGCTGAACATCCTTTTGAACTGTGGTGTTGGAGAAGACTCTTGAGAGTCCCTTGGACTACAAGGAGAACCAACCAGTCCATTCTGAAGGAGATCAACCCTGGGATTTCTTTGGAAGGAATGATACTGAAGCTGAAATTCCAGTACTTTGGCCACTTCATGTGAAGAGTTGACTCATTGGAAAAGACTTTGATGCTGGGAGGGATTGGGGGCAGGAGGAAAAGGGGACGACCGAGGATGAGATGGCTGGATGGCATCACGGACTCGATGGACGTGAGTCTGAGTGAACTCCGGGAGATGGTGATGGACAGGGAGGCCTGGCGTGCTGTGATTCATGGGGCCGCAAAGAGTCGGACACGACTGAGCGACTGAACTGAACTGAACTGAACATCACCTAATTTATGGGACAAAGTTCTCAGGCATTTTCTAACTTTGTGGAAAATATTTTGAAGCACAAATATCCAGTTCAGAAGACTGGTGCTTTTTTTCCCAGCTGGCGAACAGCTTAAAGACGTGCTCCTGGCTCTGCCAGGTTTATTTGTAAGGACACCAATTATCCTACTAGAAATAGGTTCCTTTTATAATGATGATTAGCTTGCCTTTTTTTTTTTTTTTAAAATTCTGGGAAAAGAACGTATTTCCTCCCCGGCCAAAGGAAAGCCTGGGCTTTTCCAGGGCAGAAACTCCCTCACCCAGTAAGTTCTGCTCCCCCACCCCCTCAAAACCGTCCGGAAGAAAGCCTGTCGGAATGCTGAGTGGGTTCAGATTCATTTTGATGTGAGGAGTCTGCATGCATTCCGGGGACAGGGACACGCAGCCAGGGGAGCAGGACTCGAGGGCAGCCCTGCTGTGGAGACACCGCGGGCTCAGCGCAAGGCTTCTCGTTCAAGTGCCAGAGGAAATTTCATGTTCTGTCTTCAAGGCGGGAAGGCTGGATTTCATGCAGCTGAAGCCAAGGGAGGCTGTAACGGCATTTCTAACACTCAAGTCAGATGTGAAGAAAGACTGCCTGCGCTGTCTGTGTTTCTGGACTTGAGGCTGGAGAACGAGGAGGGGAGGAGTGGAGGTGAGAACGCAGCCTGGACGGCTAAAGCGCGACAGCCAGCCAGACACTGAAGGGCTGCACAGACTTTCGTGTTCGAGGTGTCTTCTCTGGGGGCTTGGCTGGCCCCTGACAGGCAAAGGGCCAAAGAGAAAACCTCCCCTCTGAAGCCCCAGTTCCCCCAAGGGTGGAGCAGGCCCAGTGGCTGCCCCGGCAGCTCCCGGCCCCCACACCTCCCTGCCCATCTTTAAGAGGCTAGCACAACTAACCCTCGGTTTCCCAGGCGGAGAATTAAAACCACGCATAGCCACAGAGTGCCTCTCTGGGCCCAGGAGGAGCTAAAAGGAGCCGTCGCTGTGTGCCCGGAGAGGCGTGAGGGGGTGTCCCTGCGGAAGCAAGAGGCAAAGGGTCCCCGCCGGGACCTCTGACGCCGGTGAACGAGGCTGTAGCCGTCTGCTCTGAGCACATGCCCTGGGGTCGGATGGTGCGTCTCCAACCAGCCAGCACAGCCCCCAGCTTGCAAGAACTCTGCCGGCGCCCAGGGAAGGCCTCCTGGCGCACAGGGAGATTACTGACCTTGTCGCCAGGGGACGGAACTGACTCTTCCTTAGTTGTATTAATGAAAAATACTCTAGGAATTCCCTGGTGGTCCAGCTGTTAAGAATCCGCCTGCCGAGGCAGGGAACTCAGGTTCCGTCCCTGGTCCGGGAAGATTCCACATGCTGTGGGGCAACTAAGCCTGTAAGCCCCAGCGACCAAGGCCCGCGAGCCACAAGGACTGAGGCCCTGCCCGCGAGCCACAGCGACCGAGGCCCGTGCACCCTAGAGCCCGTGCTCGGAAACAAGCGAAGCCCACACACCCAGAGAAGCCCAAGGAGGAGCCTCCGCCTGTTGCAACTAGAAAAAGCCTGCACGCAGCAACGAAAACCCAGCGCAGCGAAAACAAATACATGGCTATTTAAAAAAGAAAGAAAATACGCTTTAGAATTGCACTGTCTAACACACTAGCTGACAGCCTCTTATGGCTACTGAAATGGAAATTAATAAAAATTAAATAAAGTAAAGATTAAGTTTCTCAGTCTTACTTGCCACATCTCCAGTGGTCAGTGGCCACTCACGGCTGGTGGCACAGAGACAGAGCATCTTCGAGTCCCAGTGGCCCACTCACCTATCTTATATCCTGCTTCTGTCCACAAGTAGCCGTGGGCCACGGTGCCATGCAATGCCTGCTGCTACTGCGTGGACCCGTCACCATTAGACACTGCTGTTCAGACAGTGGCAAACGCCTTGCACAGGACGAGACTGGCCCGCGCGCTCTACAGCGCTCCGAAGGTTTCAGATGACTACACGCGTGGGCACTCAGAATTAAGACCGATGCCTCTTCCAAGGATGTTTGCTAGCAGCTCAAGGATTGCAAATAATACAGAATCCAATCTCTGTTCCTGACTCTGCCAATTTTTAGAGAGAAAACTGCTCAATGTCGGTGCCCCCTGCCAGGTTTCACTGGGATCAAAGGATTCGGTGTTCCTTCACATTTCACTTGCTCAAGAATCCTGCTGACTGGCAGCCCTCAAGATCCACACGTGCTGGCAGGTTGGCCCCACGCCCCAAATGGTCTCTGGGTTTTGATGCACCCTAGCGACTCAACCCACCTTCGTGTTAGCTTGAAAACCCCTTCTTTGCTTGACACATTTACCCATCTGGGACAAGCTTTCTCTCTGCCTCAGAGAAGCGGACACCAATATTGCTGCCTGAGCAGCAAACCCCCAGAGAGAACCCATTACTGGCAGGGCTGCTGGGTGCAATGAGACCCGGGAGCAGTGTGTATCCCGACAGAGTTTACAGAAACCCAGCTGTTCAGTTCACTCCTCTGCTGTTAATTCCAAGGTGCTGCTACTGTTACTTCAAACTGTAATGATGTCTACAAACAATTTGCACTTTCAGAGCGGCAGGATCCTAGGGGGTAATTAACAAACCCCAGGAATAATCTCTTTAAAAGCCTTTAAAAGCAACCTCCACGGAGGCCACCATGATGAAATGAAACGGCCCCTCCCCTTCTCCATGGTGTTAGCATAGACCTGGCTGACTCCTAGAGGGGCTGGGCGAGCACGGGTGTGGGCTTTTGTGGACGACTCCTCCAGATGTGTGAATTGAAATCAAACCCGTGGAACTTTCTGAATTGGGGCGGTGGGGTGGGGGGTGGTTCTGAAAGTGGGCTGAGATGACAGGCGTGAAAAGCAGAGTTCAGGAGGGCCACTTGATGGGGGTGGGGTGGGGATGTGGTCCTTACCGTGGACCAAGCCAAGCGAGGAGACTGCGTTCACCAGGACGCCGCCCTTCCGGAAGTGGTCGCTCATGTGCTCCAGCCAGTTGGCGTCCAGACCGCTGACCGTCGGGCCGTTCTTGGAGACCCGGAGAGGAACAGTGACAGGGTAATACTGCCGGCACTTCTGAGGGCTCTTCGGTTTGTTGAAAAGGGCGAAGATCTCCATTTCTGCAGGGATTCAGAGAGGACGGGGGACAGGGGGTTAAATGGGGACAGACTGCCGTATCGGGCCGGGTGTGATCTCGCAGGAACCTGCAGGCAGGGCATCAAAGGCCAGCATTCTGCTAGGCTGCATGTTGCCTACCAAGAAAACCCAAGCAGCATGTTAGGGAGCCTTGAAAGTGACACGGACCTCGAAGGCCAAGGGCTGCGGGGACTGCCAACAGAAAACCGGCCCTTGTCAGCTGTGCCCACGACCACTGCAGCCAGGGGCCTTCCACACCCCCTGAGAGGCATTCAGAGTGGAGACCAGGAAAGGGGCACTCTCTGCTCTGCGAAAAACTGGCAGGTTAAGCCTGTAGATAGGTATTTTCAAGAAAGCATTTTATGAGCCTAATTCTTGCATCTCCTCAAATTGAGAAAAGGACTAAAATTGTTACTGGTGACATCTGCTCCTTGTGGCTAGCAGCAAGCCTCTACCAAAATGTGTGACTGACCACACATATCTCCTTCACAAAAATCATCTCTTACACTGACCTCTCCCCTCTGCCTCCCTGGAGCCATTTTTCAGGGCTGTTGGAAATGTTGTCTCCCAGGCTAAGTCCTCATTCTGTCCCCGGTAAAACGTAACTCGCAACCCTCAGGCTGTGCATTTTTTAGCCAACAGGACGCAGTTCTAAATATGACATATGACGAACAGCTGTTAGCTGGGATTAATTTGTATGGTTAGGTGTTTGAAAGAAGGATATAGTAGACATTTCTAGAAATTCATACAAAGGTGTACTTTAGAAGAAAAAGCAGACATGTTTTGGGCAAGAACTGATCTGTTTGTTTTTTACTTTTTTAAAAAAAGGAAATGCACTGAGGCACATAAAAACAAAAATACCGCCGTAATTCCAGGAACTCCGCACCTCCCTGAATTCACTGTTTATAAACTGCAGTGGTGTTTCCCGGGGCCGAACGCATACTGCTTAATCAAGTTCATCAAAAATACATCATTGAAATGTAAAAATAAATACGCTCCAGTAAATGAGGGTTCCTGCCTGGAGTGGTAAGGTCGCTCCAACAGCCAATGGGCCCTGAGAGTGAGGCGCAGCTTCCCGGGCCTTCCTTTATGGCTGGGCTCTGTAAAAATCAATGCTCACTGCCACCCGGCAGCTGACCCTTGCCTCCCGCCCTACGTGCGGCAGGCCACGAGTGAGCAGCCTCAGCCTCCGGAAGCAAATACCTGGAATTTCAATCTAAGGCTGAAGGTCTATTTTTGTATTACTCATTTAGTTGAACAACCAACAATTCACGCCGCTTAAAAAGCTTTGCTTACACAGTCTACTCAGGAACATGCTTTGGTTTCCAAAAATATCTATTCAGATAAGAAAATCCCCACCCTTCTTCCAAAGAAATAGTCTAAAGGTCATAAACAATGGCGGACATTAGCAAAAAGGACAAAGGACACCCACCCACTCCCTGTGGGAGACACCCTGCCTGGACCCCACATTCTGGGAGACCGCATCCCATATTTATTTCCCAGTTTTCCAGTCTCCAAATACATTACCTTTGAAAATGGATCCACTTTCCTTTAGCTAGATAAGTGTGCTCAAACAGGAAATGGAGCTTCATCACCATAAGGGGCACCATTACCATTTGCCACAAAAGGAGCAAATGGTGAGGCGCTTTCACACCAAAAACGTTTCTCCACATAGCATCTCAAGTTACGCACAGGACGACTGTATTCTGGGACAAAGGGAGTCTTTCCACAGCCCCACCTGAGTAAGCGCCAGCAGAGACCTCAGGGAGCAATGCTGGGCCAAAGATTCTGCTGTCAGCAACAGTGACGCCGACGGGCAGGCCATTTCGAGCAATCCAGGGGCTAGAATCAATGAGGAAGGAAGGGACCGCATCTTCACAAACAGCCACCGGCTCTCCAACAACCAACGCTGGCCTCATCCCCACCCCATATTACTTTCTCGGTCCACTTCCCTGACTCAGGAAGCCATTGAAAAGGCAGCAGCCGGCAAGTGCTTTCAGGGGAGAAATTCGCTCTTGGTATATGGAGCTAGTGATCCCCCGACTATTTTGTGACTTTCAAATACAAGCCTTAGCCATGGCGTCCTGCTGAGAAAGGTTTGTAAAGAAGAGAGTCAGGCAAGGAGATGAAGGCTGGGGGATGGAACAGGAAGTGCCCTTTCCAGTCCGAGGAGTCGAGGTTCAAGGAAGAGCAGCAGCTGCTGAAAGGGAAGAGTGGGAGCCAGGCCCTGACTTCGCCTCTTCAAACGCAGACTCTGTAAGCTTTGGGGTGCAAGCTGTTTCTTTGGGGAGTAATCCCAGACGGTAAGAGTGAGGGAGCAGGGATAAGAAACGAGGACGAGACGAAAGCCAAGGCAGGCATCCACGAGCAGGTTACTGGGGACCGGAGATGCCGCGTGTTGCCCTGTGAGGGGCAAGGAAGGCGGGCACCTGTCCTCAGGGATCGAGGCCATTCCTGGGGCATTAATGCCTGGGGCACCTGCCCATTCCAGAGAACACCTGCAGGCAGAGGCTAGGGAAGCTGTCCTCAGGTGACCCGCAAGGTGGGCCCGAGCATCGTCACCACGCTCAGCTACCATCACGCAAGCCCAAGGGCACACAAACTAAGAAGCAAGAGAAGACACAGCCTCCACAAGGGGAACGGAGAAGCAGCCCAGCACCTGGCCACACAGAAGGACCCCTGGCCACACTGCAAGACAGGGCCACAGCCTCCTGCATGCACGAGGAGACAGAAAAGGGGAAGGCCGAAGGGGAAGGCGGGTGCAGGCCCGAGGCCACGAAGGCAGAGCCTGCAGGCCGGGCTGGTGGCGGAGTGCTGAGAACGCGCCCAGCTCTCCATCTGGGTCCTCCCCGGGGAGCAGGGCCGGAGCCAGAGACAGAAATAAACTTTCAGGGAAGGAAAAGGGGAAGGCTGCTGGAATCAAGAGCCTCCAAAGCATGAGAAGAAGCCTGCTTCAGATGCCCAGCCCTGCACTAAACGCCTCTGTCCCGCCGGCTCCCCGGCCACGGTCCTCACCTGGAAACCAGCCAAGAGAAACTGTCCCCAAACGACGCTCTTTGATGTTTTAATATTCCGGCTCTCCAGTACACATCCTCACGGGAGCGGCCACCAGGGACTCCACAAAGAAGACCAAGCATGTTTACATTTTCTCAGCTGCTCTGTTGACTCTGCCGTGACCCCAGCTAGAAGATTTTTCCAGACACGGGACAGAGTCCCCAAGGAGGGGGAAGGCATTGTTTCTGAGAATGTTCTGAGGACGGCTGCAGGCCAGGCCTGGCAGGGCACCCAAGCAGCTTCGGGACGGTTCTGTCTTGTATTTCTCTTTCTGTCTCGTCTCCTCTGACCCCCTAGCACACAGTGGGTGGCCTGGTCTGGTGCCATTTAGAACCTCGGTGTCCAGAAAAGGTGGCAGTCTAGAAAACACGGCCGGGGTTGTACCTGCATTCGCTGGACTGACCTCAGCCAGAAAAGTGCAAGCGGCTGGGGCAGGGGGTGTGGGGTGCCCGCAGCCAGGCCTAGCAAGGTCTTGCTAGGCTCCCCGGGAATGAGGAGGAAGAAGGTAGACGCCCAGGTCTGAGGCAGGTGCCAGGCAGTAGGGACACAGGCACGGGACGGATGCCTGCAGTCTGCAGCTGGGGCCCCCGAGAGCGGCGACCCGCGGGTTGAGCTGACAGGGTTCTGGCACCCCAGGGGACCTCCAGACAGCAGGAGGGAGGGGGCTTCAGAGTCGGGCTGAAAGCATGAGCTCCCCGGGCTGGATGGGGAGAAGGAGCTGGCTGGCACATCGGCTGGGGTGGATGGACAAGTGGGCATCAGACTTGGCCTGGGAGCTGGGCTCGGGGTGGGGGGCCCTGGTCAGCTGAGGTCACAGCAGGAGGGCTGGGGCCAAAGGTTACGCTGGGAAGGCAGGGTGGTGGGCACCACGGGGCAAGAGGGAGGAGGGCCTCAGGCCCAGCCAGGTGCCGGGGGCAGGGGAGACGCCGCTTCTGGCGTGGGTGCAGCGTGGGGCACCTCTGGGCCTGGGGAGGTCGGCTGGCAGGCAGAGTGCGGGACGCACTGACTGCACAGCAATTGCGGGACGTGAGGATGTCAGTGAGCGTCGTCACCGCCACCATCTCCTGCGATGCCCACCTCCACGGGGAAACTGTGTCCCTTCTGCCCCAGAAGCCTTAAATGGATTCCCCAGAATCACAAGCCGGCAAGTGGCAAGTTCAGTCGCTCAGTCATGTCCGACTCTCTCCAACCCCATGAACCGCAGCACGCCAGGCTTCCTTGTCCATCACCAACTCCCGGAGTTTACCCAAACTCATGTCCATCGAGTCGGTGATGCCATCCAACCATCTTGGTTGTCTCCTTCTCCTCCTGCCTTCAATCTTTCCCACCATCAGGGTCTTTCCCAAGGAGTCAGTTCTTCACATCAGGTGGCCAAAGGATTGGAGTTTCAGCTTCAGCAGCAGTCAAGACTCTTCCAAAGCCCCCAACCCCCGGCTGTTTCCCAAACCTCACGAGAGGCTGCTTTCATCAGCACACAGAGAGTGGGAGCTGATGCCTGTGGGTGGCCGGGGAGGTGGTCAGTGGCTGCTGTTAATGGACTGAGTGCAAACAGCCAGGACGATGGCAGCAGGCGGGGGACGCACGGACCCCAGGGCAGAGCTGTCCGGGGGGGTTCTGGGAGGGGAGAACCAGGCCCGGCCCGGTGAGGGAGGGCAGACTCGGGGGCCATCCCCCCAGAAGGAGCTGCCTGCCAGGAGGCTTGCTCATAGAAGGCCCTGGAGAAGGACACAGAGATCTGGCTCAGGCTTCTGCATTCTGGACATTTCAAGTGAGCTGGTGCAGGGAGGAAGGGCAACTCGGGGACGACGCTGCGTTATTACTTCGGTGGCAGTGAGAACAAGCTCAATCTGCATGAACCTGTGTGGCCCCCTCGTTTCTCCTACTGATGCTGCAGTGCCCGAGACCAGGCAGGGATGCCGGTGGCCAGCGGAGAAGGCAGGGAATACAGTCCAGCAACGCCGCTTTGAGCTTCCCGAGCCCTGCCTGGTCTTGCCCCGCCCCCTGCCTGTTTACAGTCAATGAAGGAAGCTGCCTCCCCCACCTCGGGGCACAGAAATGGACTGGGAAACCAGCGGCGGGGCGGGCCGGCTCTTCCCAAGGGCCCTGCATCCACCCGCAGCCGGGAACGAGGGAGGTGTGGAGGGAAGCCCGCTGCAGCAAGGCTCAGGGGAGGCCCACCCAGCCGGACGTCCAGCCGACAGGACGCTCCCAGGACGAGCAAAACCCTGGTGGACGTAGAGGGCAGAAGCCCTGGACCCGAGGGGTCCCGTGGCCCGGGGGGTCGGGGGGGGCACCCAAATGGGCAGAGATCAGACAGCACGCTCCCCGGCCAAGTGCAGCCCGGGTGGACCTGGGGAGCCAAGCCCTGGGCCTGAGGGGTCCCGCGGCCCGGGATGGGGGGGGGTCCCGGACGGACACAGAGCCGACAGGATTGCTCCCAGGACGAGCAAAACCCTGGTGGACGTAGGGGGCAGAAGCCCTGGACCCGAGGGGTCCCGCGGCCCGGGGGTGGAGGGACCAGCCAGACGAAGAGCCCCTGGCGCCTCGATGAGCCCCCAGCGCCCATACAGCTGATGAATTAAAGGTGAGCGGAGGCGGAGCAGGGAGACGCCCTCTGGACTGTTTTTTAATTGTCTTGCTGTGATTGCCTATTTAAACCCACTGGCAGGAAGCAGAGTTAAAGCACTTGGCCCTCCTTAGGGGGGCCTGAGTGGGGGGAGGCTGAGAGTGGGGCGGGGGCGCTGGGAGACGCAATTGTTCGAAGACGCCCCAGGACGGACGGGGTAACAACCAGGACAGGAGAAGGGCTGAGCTGGGGGCCGGGCCAGCTGACCAGCGAGGACGGCGCCCCTAGCCAGCCTCCGAGGAGGCTGAAACTATGCTCAGCTGATGCTCAAGTGCAAGTTGCTCAGCCGTGCCCGACTCTTTGCAACCCCGTGGACTGTATGTCCATGGAATTCTCCAGGCCACAATACTGGAGTGGGTAGCCTTTCCCTTCTCCAGGGGGTCTTTCTGACCCAGGGATCGAACCCAGGTCTCCTGCATTGCAGGTGGATTCCTTACCAGCTGAGCCACCAGGGAAGCACTAAGGCTCAAACTATGAGATAAAGCGTAACTCTAGGAGGGCAACCAGTCCATTCTGAAGGAGATCTGCCCTGGGATTTATTTGGAAGGAATGATGCTGAAGCTGAAACTCCAGTACTTTGGCCACCTCATGCGAAGAGTTGACTCACTGGAAAAGACTTTGATGCTGGGAGGGATTGGGGGCAGGAGGAGAAGGGGACGACAGAGGATGAGATGGCTGGATGGCATCACGGACTCGATGGACGTGAGTCTGAGTGAACTCCAGGAGATGGTGATGGACAGGGAGGCCTGGCGTGCTGCGATTCATGGGGTCGCAAAGAGCCGGACACGACTGAGCGACTGGACTGAACTGAGGAGGGCACACAGGCCACTTCCTGTATCTATGACACCGGAATGGTAAGAGCACCTTCCATCATAAAGCTACTGTGACGCACGGTCACGCGGGCCAGCTGAGCCTCGGCCCCTGGAGGGCTGTCACCATGAT
>NW_024070186.1:4053002-4082436 GCF_014754425.2 Oryx dammah | reverse complement strand
TCGGCCCCTGGAGGGCTGTCACCATGATGACCGTCCTCTGTCCCCTGTGAGGCCAGGCCTGGGCACCAGGGCCCCGATGTGTTCACTGGCTGATGAGAAAGAGTCAAAGATTCATTTATTCCACTGGAAGAGACATAACGGTCACAGTGAGCTGCCCAAGTCTCGGAGACCTGTGGCCTCCCACGCAGAGAGCTAAGAGCCACGCTCAGGTAACAGACTGACAGCCGCCTACCAAGCAGGACGGGGGAGGGGTCGGTCACCCCTCCCAGCTGCAGTTCTCACAGGCTCTTGGGCTGACCCCCTCCAGACACACCTGAACCTTGCATTCCTTAGAAGGTTCTGGTTTTCCAGGAGAGAACAGGGGTTTGAGGAAACGAGGCGCAGGCCAAGACCCTTGGGTGCTGGGGGGGGCCCTCTGTGCGCCCAGCGACAGGGGAAGGGTCTGAGGGAGGGAACAGTCGCAGGACAGCGGGGGGCCTGGGGGGAACAGTCCTGGGACAAGTCTCCCCGGTTACTCAACCCCAGGAGGCAGCCGGTCTGGAGGAAGTCTTGGAGGAAGGTGCCCTCCGGAACAGGGAACATCGGAAACTCCTGAGGGGCCCTTCCGTATCGATGGCCTCCTTTCTCAAAGCCAGGGCTCCGTGCAGAGCTGGGGGCAATGGTCAGGATGCTGGGGCCTGTACCCCAGTCGTGAGGGCTCCTACTTAGGAGTGCTTTAAATGGGCACCTCCTTTGGCACGCATGCTCCGTTGCTTCAGTCATGCCCAGCTCTCTGCAACCCCGTGGACTGTAGCCCGCTAGGCTCCTCTGTCCATGGGATTCTCCAGGCAAGAGAGTGGGTTGCCATGCCCTCCTCCACGGGATCTTCCTGACCCAGGGATCGAACCCTCATCTCCTGCACTGTACTCAGATTCTTTACCATCTGAGCCTCCACACACCAAGGCCCTGATGAAACACTAGGCCGAATCTCTCCCAGAAGTGAGGTGGCTACATCTCCCCTTCTAAGTCATCCTTGCAAACAAGCCCCAGAATTAACCATCCCACAGTTCCCTTTTAGGGATCTATGACATAACAAGAAAAGCTATTTCACTCGCTTTTTTTTTTTTTTGCTGCACCGTGTGGCATGTGGGATCCCCTGACCAGGGATTGAACCTGGGTGCCCTGCAGTGGGAGTGCAGAGTCTTAACCACTGGGCCTCTAGGGAGCTCCCTCACCCTTTTCTGTTCTCAAAGCATAAGCAGTTTCTCATCATTTATAAGAGGCTAACCTCAAGAATTAGCATATAAATAATAACATTAACTAGGGGTTTCCCTCATAGCTCAGTCGGTAAAGAATCTGCCTGCAATGCAGGAGACCCAGGTTCAATTCCTGGGTGGGGAAGACCCCTGGAGAAGGAAATGGCAACCCACTCCAGTACTCTTGCCTGGAGAATCCCATGGACAGGGGAACCTGGCGGGCTACAGACCACGGGATCACAAGAGTCGGACACGACTTAACAGCAAAACCACCACCACCAATACCATTAACCAGGGAGACGATCCAGAAAGGCCTAAAGAGAAAGTCTCCCCAAGACTTGGGCCTCCTCCCATCAGTCTTGTCACTCTTCACCTTCCAAAGGGAAGACGGCTAGTACAAGGGCCTGGCTTCCAGGAAACAGCAGGACGCAAGACTTCTTGGAGCAGGAGAGTGAAACGGAATCACGGGGATCTGAGGGCCTCAGTAAACTCTGATCACCTGTCTGAGCGTCACACAGGAAGCAGCAGGGGGGAAGCCGGCCTGGGGTCACCCAGCAGATCTGTTTCCAGCCTGGGCGACGGATGGACTCTCTGAACCTCAGTGTACTCAGCCGCAAAGGGGGCAACGATGCAAAGTGGCCATCCACGTCACAGGAAGAAGGAAGCATTTGTTGACACTGGCTGCCAGCCTCCTTCCTGCATCGTTATTTGAAATCTCCAAACTAAAGTCCATGCCCCAGCGGCGTTAGACACCGTGGATCAGAGCAGTCGCTTCCTGGTGGCCTCTCCCTGGCCGCGTGTGCCCCACGGTACTGGTCTGTCCATGAGACAGACCCCCCCGAAGCCTGGCTGTTTACAGCGCAAGGGCTCAATCAGCAGCTTCCTGCACACCTCATGCCATGTCCTCAGCCGGTGCTCTGGATTTCCTTCTTTAGGCAGAAATTCAAAACAAGAGGACCAGGCGTAGAAGGTGCTTTCTGCACTGGTGCCCAACCATCACCATGCTTCCTGGGGTCACACGGGGTACTCTGGGGGCAGGGCATGGGGGAGAAAACACCGTGCGTTCTAGAACCTGCCACACACGTGACATTCTGGAGCCGCAACAAGTCAGCCTCCCGTGGTCTGCCCACCCCCTACCCCCAGAAGGCCCACTCAGGAAGGAAGTCAGGAGGCCCGGAAAACAGCTCGACAGCTTCTCCTGTTTGATGGACTGCCATCTCTACACTCGAATTCCATTCATTTTCCTAAAAGCCCCCCGGTGATTACTGAAAAGCTAGCAGCCGCTCTCCACGTGGCTCAGAGTCCCGGCGCTGACATACTTACTGGCCGTGAGCGGCTCTCCAGGCCCTTCCGACAGCGGGTCAGCATCTGGTCCCTCCGGAGTCCCCCGAGCAGGAGACTCTGCGCCGTCCCCCTCGCCCGGGGGCGAGCCGGGCTGCTGGGCGGCAGGCGTTCCCCCTCTCGGGCCCTGGCCGGGCTCCGGGCTTCCGTCCGTCCCCACGGCAGCGTCTGCAGCCCCCGGCTCCTCCGCAGCCCCTTGACTGCCAGGCTCCTGTGTCTCATCCTGGTCATCTGCTGGGGGGCAGCTGCCCGCAGGGCTCCCTGGGCAGCGGTACTGAGGCACGACCCCGACGAACTTCAGGCCACGACTCGCAGCCTCCTGGATCTGTGAGGCAAACCAGACCCAGGGAAACGGGTAAACGGGACGTTCCATCAGAGCCGGGGCACACGCGGCACCTCAGGGAGGCCTCGGGGGATGTTTCCCTGTGCGCGTGCGTGTGCGCGTGCACGTGTGCGTGCGTGTGCGTGCGCGTGTGTGTGTGCGCGCGCGAGCACGCACGCATCCGCACCACACAGAAAATGGGATCTTAGTTCTCTGATGTTGGAGCTGAAACTCCAATCCGTTGGCCACCTGATGCAAAGAACTGGCTCCTTGGGAAAGACCCTGATGCTGGGAAAGACTGAAGGCAGGAGAACGGAATGATGGGATGAGGTGGTTGGATGGCATCACTGACTCAATGGCCATGAGTGTGGGTAGACTCCGGGAGTTGGTGATGGACAGCCTGGCCTGCTGCAGTCCATGGGGTTGCAAAGAGCTGGACATGACTGAGCGACTGAACTGAACTGAACTGAACTGAGTTCTCCAAGCAGGGATGGAACCCACGCCCCCCTGCACTGAGCCTTAACCAGTGGACCACCAGGGAAGTCTGGATGCTCCTGTTTGAAGGTGAAATCTCTCAAGCTGGCCAAGGCTCCACCTCCTCAAGGTGGTGGCCACACGCCAGGTCTGGCCTGACTGGGGCAGAGAGGGGCTTATTTTCTTAAATTGTAAAAAAAAAAAAAGAAATAAAGCATTTGACTGTGAAGGGCTGGGATGGCCTCTCTGTGAAACGCTATGTTAGCCCCAGTTAGTAATTTTTCCTAAGAAGCTGAAAAAAGGTTCTAAAAGGATGAGCTGGAACAAAAAGAGGCTGAAAGAGGAAGCTCATTTTGCTAAGAGTTTATTTTTTTGTGTGATTCTTTTTTTTTCTGATGAATCACCTACTTCCTGCTAATCAGGCTACTATATAACTCAATACATCTATATAACCACATACTAACTACCAGATGATGTTTTATGACCCTAAGAGCTTCCTCTCTGAAACAATTGCTCTGGCAGAGAAGGGCAAAGGTGGTGAGAATCACCAGTGTGCAAAAGCTGATGCCACACCCCGAGAGAGGGCACCTCTGAGGACAGCAGCCTGGGGGAAGCACGGACGCCTGAAGACCATGCCCAGCCTGCGGGCACTGCACGCAGTGCCCCACGGCTCTCCACCCCCATCCGGTCCAGGTAACACGTGGCACCTTCTCATCTCCTGAGCCTCAAGATGGGGGGCACATGGGTGCACTGAGTTCTGGGCCACGTGAACCCTCCTCTCCCCGAGAAAGCAACCCCGCCCCCACCGCAGGCAACTGAATGTAATTGTTGTAAATTAAAGACAAATGGAAAGTAAAAGCTAAACAAAAGCAAGAGCCGGCCAAAATTAGAAGACGAGCTTTAGGGGACTTGATGGGCAAGGGTGCTCAAGTCACTTTACAAATGCAGCAGAATGGGGAGACCGTAGAGCTCTGGGAGGCTCAGTCACCAACCCCCGAGTGGATGACCTCAGAAAGCCGCCAGGCGTCAGCAGCGACCCTCTCCTGTCATTTGAGAAGGAGTAAGAAACATCAGAAAGTGAAGAGGAACTAAAGAGCCTCTTGATGAACGTGAAAGAGGAGAGCGAAAAAGTTGGCTTAAAGCTCAACATTCAGAAAACGAAGATCATGGCATCTGGTCCCATCACTTCATGGGAAACAGACGGGGAAACAGTGGAAACGGTGTCAGACTTTATTTTGGGGGGCTCCAAAATCACTGCAGATGGTGACTGCAGCCATGAAATTAAAAGACGCTTACTCCTTGGAAGGAAAGTTATGACCAACCTAGATAGCATATTCAAAAGCAGAGACATTCCTTTGCCAACAAATATCCAGCTAGTCAAGGCTGTGGTTTTTCCAGTGGTCATGTATGGATGTGAGAGTTGGACTGTGAAGAAAGCTGAGCGCCAAAGGTTGGATGCTTTTGAACTGTGGTGTTGGAGAAGACTCTTGAGAGTCCCTTGGACTGCAAGGAGATCCAACCAGTCCATCCTAAAGGAGATCAGTCCTGGGTGTTCATTGGAGGGACTGATGCTAAAGCTGAAACTCCAATACTTTGGCCACCTCATGCGAAGAGTTGACTCATTGGAAAAGACTCTGATGCTGGCAGGGATTGGGGGCAGGAGGAGAAGGGGACGACAGAGGATGAGATAGCTGGATGGCATCGCTGACTTGATGGACGTGAGTTTGAGTGAACTCTGGGAGTTGGTGATGGACAGGGAGGCCTGGCGTTCTGTGATTCATGGGGTCGCAAAGAGTGGGACACGACTGAGTGACTGAACTGAACCGAACTGAAGAAACACCAGCATGAGCTCCTCTTTAAAGGAGAAGCAAGCCTCAGCCCCTCTCCACGGATGACCCACCCTAACTTAAGGCAGAAGGTCATTTTAGTTCAGTCCTGGCCATTCTGGAAAATGATCTGGAGCAGTAATACAAATGTACAGCCCAGTTCAGTTCAGTCGCTCAGTCGTGTCCAACTCTTTGTGACCCCATGGACTGCAGCACACCAGGCTTCCCTGTCCATCACCGACTCCTGGAGTTCACTCAAACTCATGTCCATTGAGTCTCTGATACCGTCCAACCATCTCATCCTCTGTTGTCCCCTTCTCCTACTGCCTTCAATCTTTCCCAGCATCAGGGTCTTTTCAAATGAGTCAGTTCTTCGCATCAGGTGGCCAAAGTATCGGAGTCTCAGCTTCAGCATTTGTCCTTCCAAAGTCTAGCCTGTGCTAGACGTAATGATCACCATGGATCTACCATGTGTGAAACCCTGCACCATGCATTTTATATCAATGGTTTGGCCTAATCCTCGAACAACCCTGCATGGTATCATGATCTTCATTTCAGATGAGGACACTGAAGCCCAGAGACATTTAAAGTCATAAAAGCAAGCTGTGGGAAGTCAGGTTCCAAGTCAGGTTTGGCTCAGGTCCAAGTTCATTCTCTTAAGTACAAGGCCAAGGGGACACATGTCAAAGCATCAAGTTCTCCGACATGCACACGTCCACACAAATGCCCTCGGCTGGCTCAATTCACACTTCAAAAAGTTTTTTTTTAAAAACCTTGAAGTCATCATTTCCATTCTGAAAATTCATTTGTTACCCATTAATCTGTGATATCTACCTATTTTTAGAAACTGTTTTAGAAAGCTTCTAAAAGAAGACACAGGTCACAAACTTTTTAAAAACAAAACAATGAGGAGATAATTGTACCAAACAGCCTGAGGTTGAGGGAAGCTAATCTCCAAGGTTCCTGGCAGCACAGGCAAAAGAGAAACAGAATGGAGTAAGTCATGGTCAATAGGAGAGAAGCGTAATTTGCTACTAATTTGCCTAACATATAGTAGGTGATCAATAATGTCTGTTGAATCAAGGAGTGAATGGAAACAAATACTGAGTGGATCGGTGTCTCTTCTTCCAGAATGACTCCTGGAAGGTAGGGATGGAGACTGACTGATTTTTCAGCTCTGCTGCTACTGCTAAGTCGCTTCAGTCGTGTCCGACTCTGTGTGACCCCATAGACAGCAGCCCACCAGGCTCCCCTGTCCCTGGGATTCTCCAGGCAAGAACACTGGAGTGGGTTGCCATTTCCTTCTCCAATGCATGGAAGTGAAAAGTGAAACTGAAGTCCCTCAGTCATGTCTGACTCTTTGCGACCCCATGGACTGCAGCCCACCAGGCTCCTCCATCCATGGGAGTTTCCAGGCAAGAGTACTGGAGTGGTTCGCCAGTGCCTTCTCCACTTCAGCTCTAGAATCCAAGAAACCAACAAACACTTATTAAGTTCCTACACTGGCTCAAAACAGCATCATGCTTAGGTGCTGGGGCTACAAAATAGGGGTCTTAACTGTCAAAAGATTCAGCTGATTACTGAAAACAGATTTTAACATAATTATACTAACATGGCAGAATAATGCTTATGTTATTACATAAAAATAAAGATTCTAAGCTTTTAAAACAGCATTATCATAGCTGTATCTGTAAATTTTCAAAATTTATCTAACAAGCATACATATCACCTTTATAACTGAAAAAAAAAAATGAAGTCACTCAGTCGTGTCCGACTCTTCGAGACCCCATGGACCGCAGCCCACCAGGCTCCTCTGTCCATGGGATTTTCCAGGCAAGAGTACTGGAGTGGGGTGCCATTGTCTTCTATAACTTATATTGCCTTATGTAACTTCTTAAAACTGAAAAGAAGTACACATTTCAGAAAATTTTCATAGAGAAGCAAAGTGCAGTAATAGATATAAAGGTATAGAAAGTGATTGTTTCTGCCTGAAGGGGACACTGAGACCTTTCTCACAGAAGGTCAGGGCTATTACAGACGAAACAGAGTAACACGGCTGGAGGAGGCGAGGGCTATGGCAGAGCTGGAGTGTGTGAGCCTCCCCTACAACATTCATTCGGATTTCCCCCCAAATATCGTGCTGAAAAACACCTATTTGGGGACTCAACCTGCAGGAGGCTTTGAAGGATGAATAGGAGTTCACCAGACAGGTAAGAGAAAGGGACAGGGCAGTGCAGGTAAGGAGACAGAAAGATCTCCGTGGTCAAAGGCCTGATGGGGGCAACAGCCTGAGCAGTGAACAAATTTCGGGAAATATTTCTGGGACATGACGTGAGAAGCCAGGAGCGCCCAGAAATGAGGCTGGACCAGACATCACAAGGGCCATACCATGGATATCACCAAATGATCAGACGACAAAGGCTCAGACTTCATTCAGCAGCAACAGGTCCCTAACTTACCCAACACAGCAGCTCTGGAGAGCGGAAGGAGGGGGGTTTTCCAAGGGCAAAGCACAGGTTTCTTTGAATGCTCATCTTTTATCTTAAACAGTAATGAAACTGTATCCTACCCCTAGCACTGTTTAATAATCAAAACTCTTAAAAAGATGCTCAGGGTAAATGGTAAAGACACTGGCTCTCTCCACCGCAAGCTTTCCAGGGAACGTTCATCTCAAGAACACGAAACATCCTTGTGCACGAATCTTTGTCTGCAGGTCTTGGGGTGGATTCCCAGAAGTGGAATGGAAGGGCCAAGGGATATCAGCTCTTCAAAGGCTGCGTACAGGCTGCCAAACTGTTTCCCAGAAAGGGTGAGCAGTCTTTTTTAACCAGAAAACCCACATTTAGATTTTATAAAGATCAATATTTGGCCAGACCCTAGGGGCTGTGACACCTTTGATTTTTCTAGAGGTGTCAAACCAAACTCTATTTGTTTCTCACTCATTCCTTCATTTGTTACCTTTGTTAAGCAAGTCTCACAAACCTCAGAAAGGCGCATGAGACGGTGTTCTTGAGGGTTCACTTCTAACCACCAGCTCTCCTCACGCCCATGGGAACCTCCTGTACTCATTCAGATTTAGCCAGTAGTCATGTGTTCATTACTCCAAGTGTGGACTCCCCAGCCCTGCCTTTTCTCTGCGGCTCAGACCTCCATGGCCAGTGACCACAGACGATGGGTCCACCACGGGTCTCAAACTGGGGTCAAGGTGCCTCTTCTTCAGCTCCTCCTTTTCTGTAACCCGTGTATCCACTCAACTTGTCCTGCCAGACTACTCTGCGATGTTTCTGGAGCCCCACCCCCGTCCCCCAGACATCCAGGTCACTTTACTTTCAGGGACTCACCGGCTGCTGCTGGACACCACCATGGCGTCAAGCTGGGCCAGGTCTTCAAGAGCAAGGAATCAAATCCATAGAGAAGATCAAACCCTGACTATCCAAGCCACCTTGGGGAAGGAGTTCCCCACAGACTGTCACACACATCCCCACATAATTTCTCTAACAATTGCAACTAGATCACAGCAAAGCTTGGATCCGATCCTGAGTATCTTCATGCAAATCAGTGCTCCTGAATGACAGCACTCCTTCACATTATACAACCCAAACTGTCCTAAGATGCCCACTCAAACACATGATTTAACTGAAATACACCCTCATCCACCTTTTTATCACATCAGCTGCATTTAAGGACAATCTCACCCCCAGCACTTAAAAGAGTAACAACTTCTGGTTTAAGCACCAAAGATTAAACAAGACAGTTTTCAACTGACCCAAGACTTCATTCAACTCTGTGATGAGTAAGAACAAATGCAATAATTATATTCGCCCAACCTAAAACCAGACATAATAACGTGAAAAAGGTTTCTTATCTCTCTCTTTTTTTTTTTTTTGGTTTCTTTTTTCTATTGAAAAAACTTTCTTTGTATAAGAAGTCTCAATGCATCAGAAAATGATATCATCTTTGGTTAAATATTTCAAGAATCATTTTTATTAAAAGTAACACCATGATGTCGGGATAGTCCCCGAAAATCCAGGGCATACTGTCTGTTACTCTACTCTCAAAATGAACGCCATGCTGCTGCTGCTGAGTGCAAATACATACTCTGTCTCGTCTCATACACACACTTGTTTAGAGTACATTTAGCAAGGAGGGTAAAACCAGTAAGGGAGAAATGGGGTCCTGATTGGGTTTGGTAAACATGGAAGCCACATGTGGCACAGGAAAGGCAGCAGAAAGCAGTCCTGCTAACAGGCCACCAGGACTGGAGCCCACAGGCCACGCGGGACGGCCCAGGCGAAGGGCCAGCAACGGTCGAGGACCCTTCGGTCTGAATCTAATGAGGACGGTGTCATGGCTCATTTTATGTGTAACCCCGGATAAAACTACAGTGACTAATTGCAATGCTGGTCTAGATACTGCTGTAAAGATACTCTTAGATGTAATTGATATCTACAGTCCACTGGCTTTCAGTAAAGCAAGTCACCCTCTATAACGTGGACAGGCCTCTGCCAATCAGTTGAAGGCCTTAAAAGCGAAGAGCAAGGTTTTCCAAAGAAGAAGGAATTCTGCCTCCAGAAAACCTGCCCGAGTTTTCAACCTTCAGACTTGAGACTGCAGCATCACTCTTACCCAAAACCTCTAGTCTACCACATGGCCCTGGAGGTTTGGGACAGCCCAGCTCCCACAATCATTTGGGCCAGTCACGTAAATCAATCTCAACTTCAGTCTCAACAGACAGACGGATAGCTAACACTATGAGTTGTTTCTCTGGAGAGACGTCACACAGGAGAAAAGCGGATGGAGGGAGTCAGGGGAAGAAGACTGGAGCAGCAGGTTGATGAATTATCTCCAAACCGAAAGCAGACCACGCGTGAAAGGAAGGGCGGGCTCAGGGGTCCCCAAAGGCAGGGAGAGAAGTGGGCCCTGGACAGGAACAAAGGGAAGGACTCAGTCGGGTGGTGATTACAGGTCCCAGAGGAGAGGCTGGCGTGCACAGAACGCGGACCACGGTTGCTGTTGCCTGGGTGAAAGAAGCCTCCTTGCCATGTTTTACGGTAAAGGAATTAAATCTTTAACTGGTAGACTTTATGTCTATAGGCCATTTCCAACTTTCGGATGAACTTACTGGAATCCCTAGAACTACCATGCTAATTACGGCTGGGAATCAGAAACTTACTGACTTTTTGAAAATATAAAGATGCGCTATCCAATATGATAGTAGCCACTAGCCAAGTGTGACTATTAATATTTAAATTTAAATTAGTTCAAATAAAATAAAACTAAAAATTCAATTCCTCAGTCACACCAGCCACATTTCAAGTGTTTGATGGCCCTGGTGGCTGGCGACTGCCCTACTGACTGCAAATATAGAACGTCTGGTGCAAATACAGAATATTTCCGTCATCACAGAAAGTTCTACTGGACACTGCCGATACAGAGCATAAAAAACCATATAAAATACCGAGTGACAGAAACAGGGTTTTCAACAGTCACTGCACAGGCATATAACATAGGGTAAAGACCAAGACTCACACATAAAGACATCCCAAATGGACCCCAAACCAGAGCACTGACCACTCTGAGCCCCCACTGTAACTCAGGGGCCACCGTCCTGTGATAGCTGACATTTTAAAGTCTCTGGGGGCCCCTGACATACAAAGGGAACCTACAAACAGAGGCACAAACCATATGTCAAGAACAGACGCAAAAACACTGTTCTGGTTGCAGTCACACGTGAGTCTTCACGGTGAATATTTTATCTCACACACTCACACACACAACCCTTCTCATCTTCTGTCGCCTGAGCTCTTGTACAGCCTTCCGAAAATGGAGGTTCAAAAATAACACAGGTCTTAGCTCAAGTCTGCAGAGGTCTTTGGTTCTTACGTGTTAACATGCAGCTTCAGGAACTGAAACTTTTACCCAGCCCTGCCGTCAGCTCAGTCACGAGGCCACACGGAAAGATCCTGCAGCCTTCTGGGGTTGTGGTTTTCTCTTTCAATGACTGACAGGTCTCAGAATGAGCCTGAGACGACGAGTCTGAGGCTTAAAGCTCTGGACTCAGCCCTGCCACGCACTTGGCTATGTCACTGGTTGACCCAGTTGATTTATCTGAGCCTCAGTTTCCTAATCTGTAAAATGGGGATAATAATAACAATAAATTCATTCACTAATTACTTACTCAGTAAGATATTACTTAATTACTTACTATGTGCTGAGAACGGGGTCCTGGGGAAGCAAACAGGCATCATCCTTGACCTACTGGATTCAATACTTTTTGGTCTCACTCTAGAGACTCTGAAGAGTCCATCTGATGTCCTTCTCAACCTGCCTGTGCTTAGTCTGAAGGACCACTGCTTACTAACGCTTAAGTCCCTGGCAGGGCTAGAGTTGGGAGAAGAGGTTTTATTCTCCTCAGCTACTAGCAGTGATCTGGTGGGATGCTTGAGAAATGATAGAATAACCTGGAAAACTGTAAACTCCGTTAAAAACAAAAGGAAGAGATGGAGTCCCATGCTGGGATAGGAGCAGAGAACAAATTCATCCTTTGGTGACACTGTTTAGGGGAAGTACTTCTGATAAAAGGAGTTTTATTGGCCTTCATTATCTTTATTAACTGGCTGGGTGCTTTCACTTAGACTGTGCCTATAATTTCACTGTTCACCTAAAATGTCATTCCTGGGAAATCAGTAGACCCAAGAGGGAATATGCTGTTAAGCTCTCAACTCTCAAAAATCTTCAACTAGCTCTTTTTAAAAAAAAATATATATATATATATATATAATTTATTTACTTATTTGGCTGTGCTGGGTCTTAGCTGCAGCATGTGGGATATTGTTCCCTGACGGAGGATCAAACCTGGGCCCCCTGCATCGGGACTGTGGAGTCTTAGCCACTAGACCACCAGGGAACTAGCTCTTAATGCCCTGTGAAAACCAAACCACCAGAAGATCCCAACCTGATGTCAAAAGTCTAAATCAGAGATGGAAAGGGAGCAAGGGAAGGCCTATCTTACGGTGACCCAGGTGGCCAGCAGGGTACAGCCAGAGTAGAATCTTAGGACCAGCATATCCACCACAGTCAGGAAAATGGCTCCAGGTTTTGGCCCTATGTCTTTTAAAAAAATTTGTTAGCATTCTTCTTCTTTCTCTTGTAGGACCAATTTTCTCCATGGGGCAGAAAATATGGCCATTTCCAGCTTCTGAGTTTCTCTGCTCATGGCTTAGCCACTGGAGATAGACTGTCAAAATGTCCTGGGTCTACACAAGTGAAAGATCTCAGGGAAGGGCTCTGATTGGCTCAGCTTGGGTCAGGTGTTCATCTCGGGGCCAATCAGCTCTGGCCAGCGTTAGGGTGGCTCCTGTGGGAATCACACAGCTGGACTGTGGGAACAAAGCCGCTTTCAGAAGAAAAGGAATCTCAGGGCAGAAAAAATTAGTACTTAATGTCTGTTATGTAGATATATCATCTCATGGGAAATAAAATTTGAAATCTGCTCAGTACCCACATGTACGGAAGTGAAGAGAATATTAGGCAACTGATATTCAAACCAAACAAAACCGAGCAAATTAAGACCACGCCGATCACAATAATGTTGATACGTTTCGGTCAAAGTGGACCCTGGGCCAGCACTCTAGGTTATTTTGTCTGCGTGGACACAGGATTCGTGTCCTTATCGTGGGCTATGTTCTACTCAGCTCGGTTCTGGATTTCCTTTCTTAGCTTTATTGCAGTATAACTGAAGATTGCTTTTTAACAGTACTTTCTGGAGTCAGTGTCCACACCTGAGCTCACCCCTTCCCAGGGCAGTCTGCCACGCCACAGGCACCCAGATCAGGAGGGCAGGGACTGGGGTGGACGGGGGTCTCTCCTCTGGCAGAGCTGCACGGGCCCTGCAAACGCCTGCTCTCCCTCGATGTCTGCCCATCAGCAGCACTTTGCATGGATGAGCTCAGACCAGGATCTCGGAGCAAAAGCAAAGACCTTGGCATCATCCAGGCAGGAAAACTGAGGGACCTCCAAGTCACAGGACCTCAGGAGGGTCTGCACCTCCTGCCCTGGCTACAAGACCCCCGACTCGTGCTGCCACTAAGGCCGGGGCACGCCCACAAAGACAATGGAGCCATCAAATCCCCCAAATCTCACATTAGCAAGCGTTTACATAGACTTTCATCAGAGTCGCGTGGGAAAGTCAAGGATATGCACCAGACTTTGCCGCTTGCCAGTTCCGTGGCTGCATGGCTGGTAAAACGACCTGAGCCGCAGGTGGACTGCACACAGGCATGGCCTGGGGGACGGAATCCAAGAAGGAACAAGGCCAGCAACGTGAAGAGGGAAGAAAGTGTGCTCAGCTACGCAGAGCAGGACAAACATCCTGCATCAAAAAGCCGTCATCACAGTAGCTCCCATTTCCTGCGGGCTTACCCTGCGCCAAAAGCTGTCCCAAGGGCTTTATGTGGATACCTCACCTCATCCTCATGTAACAGTGACATATATACCTGGCCATGGGTAAAACAGACGGCTAGTGGGAGGCTGCTGGTGAGCACAGGAACTCAGCTCGGTACTCTGTGACTACCTAGAGGGGTGGGAAGGCCCAAGAGGCAATGGATGGATATGTGTGTGCTGTGCGTGCTCAGGAGCTCTAGTTGTGTCCGCCTCTGTGCGACCCCGTGGACTGTGGCCCGCCAGGCTCCTCTGTCCGTGGGATTCTCCAGGCAAGAACACTGGAGTGGGCTGCCATGCCCTCCTCCAGGGGATCTTCCCAACCCAGGGATCGAACCCAGGTCTCCTGCCTTACAGGTGGATTCTTTACCACTGAGCTCCCGGGGAGGCCCTTACATATATATAAGGTATATATATATATACATAGCTATACATATATAGATGATTTGCACTGTTGTACAGCAGAAACTAACATAACATTGCAAAGCAATTATATTCCAATAAATTTTTTTTAAAAAACAGGTTTTTAAAATTTTTCGCATGCTACAGATTAGAAAACAGACACAGACAGGCTGCCCAGCTTGCCCGAGGGCACACAGCTAGAAGGTTGCAGGGAGGATCCAAACCTAGTCAGCCTGGCTTCAGGCTCCACATTCCCACCTGCCACACTGCTCAGATTGGATTTGCAACAGAACGCCCTACCCTCTAAGCCACATTGTGAAAATCGGGGCTAGATCTTCAAGAGTGTTGAGTCTTTAGAGTCCGGAAGTTTGCTCTGTAGGCAATGAGATGCCATCACAGCTTCTGGCCGCAGGGACGTAATCAGGCCTTTCCCAAGGAGGATTGATGTTTCCGCAGGATGTGGTATGGATGGGGAGGGGGCTGGGGGAGAGAGGCAGAGAGAGGGCTCGGGGCCCAGGAGTCACCGCAGAGCTCGTGGGAGAGGTCAGAAGAGGCTACGCTTACCATGGGAAAGGACGGACAAGGGAGACAGAGACCCAGAGCGGAGACGGCGGTGCGGACTACGGGGTGACATGCGACGGGGCGCGATGCGGTACGTCAAATCATCGGCGACCTGCTGTCCGGACTTTTGAACAAGCTGACGCTTCTGAAGGCAAAAGGTATGCTGGGACGAGAGGCATGAGCCAGAACTGTCCAAGCAAACCCAGACAGACACCCAGGGTCACCTCTGTCTCAGTAATTCTCATCAAAGTTTAAAAAAAAAAAGAAAATGCCTCCTAGCTGGGCATTCCACTGGGCCTTCTTTCACAAAGCAAAGCAAAGAAAGAACCAGCTGGAATCTGGAATCCTGGACCGGCTGTACTGACAACCCCAACTTTATTATTTGGTAATTGCAGTGACCCTGGAATTATAAGCTTGGGACAAAGAACCTCAAGGGCTTAGTAACACTCCTGGGAATGTTCTGGAAAACCAATTTGAGAGTCTTCATGGAACTCAAATCTCAGCACCACAGTTGAGTGACTGAGGCAAAGAACCCGAGTTTAAAGAAGTTTAACCAGGAGCAGATGTGTTCCTTCACACTGCGCTGCTGTGTTAACACCCAGAATTCATGACTTTTTTCCCCACCATTCCCTGATTTACATAGGCCTCCAAAGCACTGACGAAAGGTACTTGAACAAGATCCTGAGACGGTGTGGTTGGCCCAATGCTGTCCCAGTTTTAACCCTTGGTTAAAACCCTTTTTGGTCCCCATGACTCCAGACCAAGAAAAATACAACTCAGTCTGAACGGCATTTGAAACTCCCATGGTTAACAGGACAGTGAAACTAAGTACTTGGGGGTGGTTTTCATTACTAAAGAAATGAATGTTTCATTGTTCTTTTTGTAAATACCCCGAAGAACCCTGGGATGGCTTTTCTAAAAGATGGAAATGATCTGAGAGTTTCAGATCTCATGAAGATATGTGATCTCTTTGAGTAACAAATAGGGGTTTTTTTTTTGTTTGTTTTTAAGGGGCTGATTTTCCACTTACAACTGTTGAGAATTACAATTAATGATGATGTCCAATGCCCAATAATTCAACGCCCTTCATATTCAACACTCACCTCCTTATTTCCACTTCATGCCTTCATATTTTTAATTCTATGAGCCCTAAATGGTCTCAAAGTTCTCTCCTAGTAGAATGAACTGTAAATGAACACAGATGTCTGAATTCACGTCTGTGGCAGGCTATATTTTCCAAAGATATCTCTCACCCCCCATGACCTGCTAGAACCTTGTCAGTCCCCCATCAAGAGGCAGAGTCTATATCCATCCCCTTGGACCAGTATGGCTCTCCACCAATGAGCAAAGTCAAAGGGCACCACGTGACTCTTGAGGCCTGGTCATAACATTTCCATGAACGTCCACCTTGTTTTTCGGGAAGAACTCAGCCATATGTTTTGAGGAAACCCAAGTCGTCTGTGGAGAGGCCTGCAGCCTAGCAACTACTTGCCAACGCTGTGAGTGCACCATCTTGAAAGTGGAATCCCCAGCCACTGACCAGGGGATACCATGGAGAGCAGAGGTTAGCAGTCTTGCCAAGTCCTGCCCAAGCTGCACATTTGTGAGCAGAATAAATGACTGTGGCTGTAAACACTCAGTTTTGAGGCGGTGGCTACACAGCAACAGACGTCCTCTTAAAACTCAGTCATCCTCACTAACTCATGCCCACGGGAAGATGCCGGACTGCAGCAGTTTCTCAGAGCGAAACCCACAGTCCTTTATCAAGCAGGCGGTCAGGAGCATTTGCAAACATGCGGAAATGTAAACAAGGACCACACAACCACTTCCAAGGCGCGGGCCTCCAGGGACCTGCTTTACTAGAGAGGCAAGAGCAGTCTGTAATCAGGCTCTCCGTTTGTAATGATCCACCTGAATGGCTGGCGCAAGCAGGTCGGGGGGGGGGGTGGGGGGCGGGCAGCGGGTGGGGAGGTAAGAGCAGCCCCTGCAGCGCGCCTTACATGATTAACCGGCTGAGCAAAACTCCAGGCTTGGGGAGGCCTGGTTCTTGTTTATTGCAAGATACAAATGCGCAGCCCATGAATTAGTGATGATGTTTTACTACTTAGGAACCACACAGAATGCTGCCCGCTTTCCCAGCCTCCATCAGACTTGGAAAAAGCCACAGGGAAATCCTGTACTTGAGGCTTCGTGGAAAAAATCCACCTGTATTCTTAAGGCGTCCTAAAGAGACTCCTTCCTTGCCCTCTGGGGAGTGCCTCAGAAGTTAGAGAGGCAATTGCACCGCGCATTTAAACCGGGAAGTCTTTGAAATGAAGTTTATATGCCAACTGAACAATGAAAAGTTCCATCAAAAGCTAACCTTACTTTTTACCAGGAATATATTTAAACACTTGCTTTTTAACGCTTTTCCATCTCTTCAGGTGTATTTCTTTTGACGTGTACTCCTTGTATCCACCATATCCCAATCTTTCTTTCTTGGAAGGAGTTTTCTTCATAAAACTTGTTCTACCTCCTTGAGTTCAGTAACATCCTTATCACCCCACCGATAACATCCTTACTACCCCCATCGATAACGTGTACACTGCCACCAATAATGTCCCTACTTAAAGGAAAGGTGTTACGTGTGTACAGTGGAACACGATCCAACCATTAAAAAGAACAATCCTGCCCCTCGCAGCAACCTGGATGAACCTGGAGGGCATCACACTAAGTGAAATAAGCCAGACAAAGAAAAGCAAATATCCCTGACATGTGGAATCTGAAAAAGTCAGACTCACAGAACACAGAGTAGAAAGCTGGTCACAGGGGGCTGGGGGGAGGGAGGGGAAGGAGAAACGTTTGTCTCCATTTCAAAGAGAAGAAAACCAAGAACCTGAGAAAATGCCGTGTGCCTCCAACCTGTCCGTGATTCATTAAGCAACAGGTTTGCTTTACTGGAGGCTGGAGAAAATTCTGGAACTGGACTTTTAAGTTCCAGATTTCTCCTGGAGGCGGCTCATCAGTTTCTGGAATTGGGTGCTTAGCATGCAAAGTGCCCCCTCCTCCCCAAGCCAGCCTCAGCACCGCTGTTGGGTCCTAAGGGGACCCAGCTCTCTGAGGGGGAATTTTCCCAAAGGCAGAGGGGGAGAAACCCTTACATGGGCCATAAACCTGTCACAACGGCTCTTGAAGCCCTCCGAAAAGATTCCACACAATCTCGAGCAATAAAATTGAAACCTTCCAGTTTGGGGAAAAGAAATCGGCTGCCAGGATAGAGCCCCAGCCCTCAGACGAGGTGCCCCACCCTCCACGTGCCTCGAGGTTTGTCCAAACTCCCACACTTTTTATCCGTGCTGGATCGCACACAAACCCGGCAGACAGGAGGTTTCAGTGCTCAAGGCGGCTCGGCACCTCCCAGCAATCCAGACGGGGACGTTCAACCCCGGCTGTAAACCCGGCGGCTGCCACGTGTGTTCACCGACACTGCATAATCAGCGCTCACACCAGGGCCCCTCCCAGAAAACACAGATTTTTTTGCACGCCAGGCATGTCACTTTGGAAACTTTTCTGGCAAGAACAGCCAATTCCGTATTTGTAAACACGCCCGGCGGGAAGAAGGCCGGCAAACCGGTGACACTGTAACCCTCCCAAGCCCTGGCTCAGCAAGTTTCAACCACCCCCAAAGCGAGGGGCAGGAAGGAGAAAACGCGCGCATTCGTCTCCTCGGCGCCCTGCCTCACGTCCAAAACCACCCACTCGAGCTCCTGCTTCGTTGCTCGGCCGTGTCTGACTCCTTGCGACTCAAGGACTGCAGCCCGCCGGGCTCCTCTGTCCAGGGGAGTCTCCCGGCAAGAACACTGGAGTGAGTTGCCATGCCCGCCTCCAGGGGATCTTCCCGACCCAGGGCTCGAACCCACATCTGCTGCAGGTCCTGCACTGCGGGCAGATTCTTTACCACTGTGCCACCAAGAGAGCCCCCAGAGCAGCTCTCTATGCACGATTCTAAGACCGTTGAAGCCTCGGGAATCCGCAGCTGTTACAGCCATTCCACAAATATCCATTGAGGGTCTAATCTATGACCCACACTCTTCATGGCACGGAAGAAAGAGAGACAGGAAATAATACAATAATTCAGTAAAAATGGCACAGTATCTTAGGAGGCGAAAGAGATGCCAGAGAAATCGAGTAGAATGAGGGGCAGCCCTTGGGTGGGGAGGGAGGTCCTCTTCTAACAGATGCCCACTTGAAAGTGGGAGTGAAAGTTGCTCAGTCGTGTCTGACTCTTTGCAACCCCATAGACTACACAGTCCATGGAATTCTCCAGGCCAGATTTCTGGAGTGGGGAGCCTATCCATTCTCCAGTGGATCTTCCCAACCCAGGAATCGAACCAGGGTCTACTGCACTGCAGGCGGATTCTTTACCAACTGAGCTATCAGGGACACACACGACTATATAGAAAATAGATACAGTACGTGAACTGAGAACTTCCAGATGTTCAAGCTGGATTTAGAAAAGGCAGAGGAACCAGAGATCAAATTGCCAACATCCTTTGGATCATTGAAAATGCAACAGAGTTCCAGAAAAACAGCTACTTCTGCTTTATTGACTATGCCAAAGCCTTTGACTATATGGATCACGACAAACTGTGGAGAATTCTTCAAGAGATGGGAATACCAGACCACCTGACCTGCCTCCTGAGAAACCTGTATGCAGGTCAGGAAGCAACAGTTAGAACTGGACATTGAACAACAGACCGGTTCCAAATAGGAAAAGGAGTACATCAAGGCTGTATATTGTCACCCTGCTTATTTAACTTATATGCAGAGTACATCATGAGAAACGCTGGGCTGGATGAAGCACAAGATTGGATGTAATCAAGATTGCCAGAAGAAATATCAATAACCTCAGATATGCAGATGACACCACCCTTATGGCAGAAAGCGAAGAGGAACTCAAAAGCCTCTTGATGAAAGTGAAAGAGGAGAGTGAAAAAGTTGGCTTAAAACTTACCATTCAGAAAACTAAGATCATGGCATCCAGTCCCATCACTTCATGGCAAATAGATGGGGAAACAATGGAAACAGTGAGAGACTTTATTTTTTTGGGCTCCAGATTCACTGCAGATGGTGACTGCAGCCATGAAATTAAAAGATGCTTGCTCCTTGGACAAAAAGCTATGACCAACCTGAACAGCATATTAAAAAGCAGAGACATTACTTTGCCAACAAAGATCCCTTTAGTCAAACCTATGGTTTTTCCAGTAGTCATGTATGGATATGAGGGTTGGACTATGAAGAAAGCTGAGCACTGAAGAACTGGTGCTTTTGAACTGTGGTGTTGGAAAAGACTCGAGAGTCCCTTGGACTGCAAGGAGATCCAACCAGTCCATCCTAAAGGAAATCAATCGTGAACATTCATTGGAAGGAGTGATGCTGAAGCTGAAACTCCAACATTTTGGCCACCTGATGTGAAGAGCTGACCCATTTGAAAAGACCCTGATGCTGACAAAGATTGAAGGCAGGAGGAGAAGGGGACGACAGAGGATGAGAGGGTTGGATGGCATCACCGACTGAATGGACGTGAGTCTGAGTGAACTCCGGGAGCTGGTGACGGACAGGGAGGCCTGGCGTGCTGCAGTCCATGGGGTCGCAAAGAGTCGGACACGACTGAGCGACTGAACTGAACTGACCTGAAGGATCTACTGTAGAGCCCATGAAAGTCTACTCAATATCTTGTAATAACCTATAGGGAAAAGAATCTGAAAAGAACATGTGTGTGTGTGTGTGTGTGTGTGTACCTAAATCACTTTGCTGTACACATGAAACTAAGAAAACACTGTAAACCAACTCTACTTCAATTAGCAATAAATAAAACGATGGTCAGGGTGCTGAGAAGGTGAACTTGAGCAAAGATTTGAAGGAAAGGAAGGAGTCAGCCAAGCAGATACATAGTGAGGAAAAAAAGGTCCAGAAAAGCGACGTCCCTTGCCAACAGTTAGGCCAGATTCAATAACCACGACTTGATGGCCCAATTCACAGCGAGCTAAAAGGGGAAATACACAGTCCACAGATCACACGCCGCCTCTCCCGGATGCAACTTGGGGAGCCCCTGGGTTTTACTCCCTAAGAGTCACTTCTCAGAAAAGAGGGATGACTTCCTGCATTCACAGACTCACGAAGTCTCTCACGACACAACGACTCGGTCACTTTATTTTGAGCAACAGATACTGACTGGGGTAAAGCACGATAGCTCAAGCTGGCTGGGGGCATTTTCTGAAGTCATCTGATGGACTTGACTTTTAAAAGGAGGGGAATACATTCTACAAAAACTTTAAGTAATTCCTATAGCATTAAAAAAAAATGTGAGGAGCTGTGGGAAGCATGCTTCTTAAAGATCACTTTTCAAAGCAACGCAAAGAATCCTATACACAAGTGCAAATGAACCATTGGGACGTGAACAAATCTGACAGTGTCGAGCAAAAGATGTGATTTATAAAGGCTACTCTTATGTCAAGTCCAAAACCAAGCAAACTAAGCTTCGGTGCTAAAAGCTAGACAGAGCTACCTCTGGGGAGGAGAGCGGGGGGAGTGATAGGAGTTGCCACAGGAGGGCCCTGGCTGTTCTCCCTCTTGACCCGCAGGCTGGTTACCCAGGTGCGTACACTTTGTGCATGCTCACTGAGATGTCTACTTACGATTTATGCACCCTCCCGTATTTGTTCTTATTTTTTATATTTGCTATTTTTAATAAAGAGACTTAAAAAAGAGAAACTCAGATTAAACGGCTGCATTCCAGAGATTTCTCATTCATTTATGAGCTAGATAAGAAAAAGCAAGCATCCTAATGTTAAATGGATGGGCTCTTAGGACTTAGAGTAGTGATAGCATCGTTCTTGAATCTGAAAAGGGCCAAATTCCACATGATTTGGATGAAAGTAAAAATAATGAGCTTGAAACTTGTGTGAGAAGCTCCCAGAAGTCCCTCTGGCGATGACAGAAAACACTGAGAGCAAAGAGGCATGAAAAGTGTAGGAATGAAATTGTTTCACGAAATGTAAACACAGGGAAAATGAAAGTGTGGGTCACTCAGTTGTGACCGACTCTTTGCAACCCCACGGAGTAGCCTGCCAGGCCCCTCTGTGCATGGGATTTTCCAGGCAAGAATGTTGGAGAGGGTGGCCATTTGCTTCTCCAGGGGATCCTCCTGACCCACGGATCATATCCAAGTCTCCTGCACTACGGGTGGATTCTTACCATCCAAGCTATGGACCAGTTCAGACACAACTGAGCGACCAACAGGTTCATACAACACGGGGGTGGGGGAGTACTATTTCCAAATTTATGTATTTTTAGAGACTATAAAATATGCATGGAAACTAAATTAATAATCAATATTCTAAAAGGAAATTTAATTATTTCAAATATACGCCTCAAACATTATATAGTAATGGCCCAACTTATTTTTTTGGATCTTTCCAGGGGAAAATTTTCTTCAGTTATCTAATAAACACTCCTTCTCCTTGGGGCTGATGAGACTCAGGACTGTAAATATTATGTGTCAATTTAGAAAACATGGAGAACTGAAAACTGTTTAAACAAATGAGCCCTACATACCATGCTGTCCTAGGCAGTACCCACCAGCCCCACATGGCCTCTGAACACGGGTAACGTGGCGGGTGTGACTAAGGCGCCGGATTCTTAATTTTTTTGAATTTTAATGCATATAAATTTTAAAACTTAAGCTATATAAACTGCTTTTCTGTTCAACACAACTTTACTTTGTAGGCCATTTCACTTTGCTGAAAATTTAGCATCCAAACTGAGAGATGACACAAGTGTAGAACATATATAACACTGTGTTTTTTTTAAGAACATGAAGCATCTCGTTGGACGCTGGAAACATAGTATTATGGGTATACTGGGTCAAACTAAATATGCTACTAAGGTTAATATCACTTTTGTTTCTACTTTTTAACAGGGCTACTAGAAAATTCGAAAGTGAGAGTGCTAGTTGCCTAGCTGTGTCGACTCTTTGCGACACCATGGACTGTAGCCCACCAAGCTCCTCTGTCCGTTGGATTCTCCAGGCAAGAATACTGGAAAGTGTAAATGAAGTCGCTCAGTCGTGTCCGACTCTGTGTGACCGCAAGGACTTATAGCCTACCAGGCTTCTCTGTCCACGGGATTTTTCAGGCAAGAGTACCAGAATGGGTTGCCATTTCCTTAAGCGGGTAGCTATTCCCTTCTCCCAGAGAAGGCAATGGCACCCCACTCCAGGACTCGTGCCTGGAGAATCCCATGGACGGAGGAGCCTGGTGGGCTGCGGTCCACGGCGTCACACAGAGTTGGACACGACTGAAGCGACTTGGCGGCGGCAGCATTCCCTTCTCCAGGGGATCTTCCTGACCCAGGGATCAAACCTGCATCCCACACGGCAGGCAGATTCTCTACCATCTGAGCCAGCAGGGAAGCCCAAATGGTACAGGGGGCTCAAATTCTATTTCTATTGGCCAGCACAGCTAAGGAATAAAGTGCCATTTCCTTAAAAAAATGTTACTGAAGTACAGTTGATTTACAATGTTGTGTTAAGTTCTGCTGTACAGAAAAGTGACTCCGTTTTATAAATATTCTCTTCATCTTCTGTTCCACCGTGGCTTATTACAGGATATTGAGTACAGTTCCCTGTGCTGTTTAGTAGGACCTTGTTGCTTATCCATCCTGTATGTAATAATTTGAAAATGCCACTTCTGATTAGGGACTATAGGGGAGAGATAAAAGAATGAAAATCAAAAGCTGGGAAACCCGATATATTTGAAGATCTGATGAACAACTACGATAGAAGTCCGGAGGGGTGGGCTGAGGGCAGGGAGAAAGCAGAAAGGGGGAGAAAAGTCCAAAGACCAAAGTCAGATAAGCTGGGACCAACCCAGACAGCAGAGCAAACACCGTCTACAAGTCCACAGCTCTCAAAAGACCCAAGGACCCAGTCTGTGCTGATCAGGCATTAGAAGGTTGCTATGTCTGGTTATTAAAGAAATGGAAGGTGACAGAGGAACCGAGCACGTGTCTCTCTGGGGGTGGGGGGATGAGAGAAGGGCAGGGTTTAATCGCCCAGTTTCAAATCTCCCCTCCGCTGGAGGTGTGGATGGGGACTAGGAAAAAGTTCCACCAAGACACGTGCTCCTTGGAAGGAAAGTTATGACCAACCTAGACAGCATATTCAAAAGCAGAGATGTTACTTTGCCAACAAAGATTCCTCTAGTTGAATCTATGGTTTTTCCAGTAGTTGTGTATGGATGTGAGAGTTGGACTGTAAAGAAAGCTGAGCGCCAAAGAATTGATGCTTTTGAACTGTGGTGTTGGAGAAGACTCTTGAGAGTCCCTTGGACTGCAAGGAGATCCAACCAGTCCATTCTGAAGGAGATCAGTCCTGGGTGTTCATTGGAAGGACTGATATTGCAGGTGGCCAACACGTTGGCCACCTGATGTGAAGAACTGACTCACTGGAAAAGACCCTGATGCTGGGAAAGATTGAAGGTGGAAGGAGAAGGGGACAACAGAGGATGAGATCGTTGGATAGCATCACTGACTCAATGGACATGAGTTTAAGAATCTCTGGGAGTTGGTGATAGACAGGGAGGCCTGGCATGCCGCAGTCCATGGGGCTGGAAAGAGTCGGACATGACTGAGCGACTGCACTGAACTGAACTGAACATCAGGAGTCTAGGTGGAAAGACTTGTTTTAGTGGAAGCAAGAAAATACAATCAGGTACCCCACTCTTAGGGGCTTAGGACAGTTCTGTGCCGAGGAGAGAATTAGTATCAGGAGCTGCTGTAAAAAGAGAGGAGACCGCCCCTGCCGCCTGCTGGCCACCTGTGACCGTCCATGCTCTGCATGGGTTCCATGAGCTCCTTGTTGACTTGGAACACTTTCACCAGCAGGCACCAAGATATACAGAGGTATTTGGGAAGAAAGAGAAGCAAGGGTAAAGTTCTTACATGACCTTTGAGAAATCCCCAGTTGAGCTACGTAAGCAGGTTAAGTTAAGTAAAGCAGACCTTGTCAGAGCCTTGACTCTCCCTGAGGAGCATCAGGACCCTCAGGAGGGCTTACACCAGGCCTGTTTCCCAAACGTGCTGGACTGAAGAACCTCTTTTTCCAACGGACACTGCCGGTGGAGCACGCATCGGGAAGCGATGGCCCTGCAGGGAGTTGCTCAGACCTCCAGTGGTTTTGGCCCCTGCTCCCCGCCACCCTGTCCAGCCCAGAGGAACGTGGCTGTCTGCTGTAAGCATGGTTCAGAGGCAGTGGAAGCCCAGACCTGGTGGTCACCCAACCTGTCTAGCGCAGACTCTCTCTGGGACCTATTTCGGCAGCTTTGGGAGCCAGGCCTCATCTGCAGGAGCCCCCGGGCTGGCCTCCCGCCCACCTAACGCCTGGCCTCAGGTAACGTCACAGGAGCCCTGGCATCTCCACATTCCCACCGACAAGTCGGGACGGAGGAGAAGCAGCCTTCGATGCGCAAGGGGCCCAAAGCGACACGGGAGGGTGGACGGCCCCCTGCGAGGCCAGCCTTATGCCAGGCCTCACTTCTCTCGGGAACAAAGCGTTCTCGGGCACAGATCTGGTCACCTCGCTCCGGTGACCAAATTTCCCATTTCCCCTCCAGCCTCTGTGTGTTCCACTGGCCCCCGGAGGAGTCTCTGACTGCTTGGATTTGGTGATTCCCCTGCAGGCCTGACGGCTGAGCACAGAGGCAGCCACTGGCCACCCTGTTGTCTGCACATCTAAACGCCATTTTTAGAAATCCCAAGCTAATTTTTTCTTCGGATTGAGTGATAAGGTCTGTTATCATTTTCTTTCATGTGAAATGTGCTCTGAAAGCTAAAAAATTACATAAAAATTTCAATGCCTTTTTTACGTGGTCAAGGGCTAACCCTCAAGTCAGATATTAAAATTCAGTTGTTGAAAACATTGCATGAAGGAGAACAACGAGGCGAGCTCAGCAAGCCTGTGGACGGAAAGAAAGAGCCCCTTAAATTTAAAAGTGAAACAAATAAAAAAATCTCAGAACCATCCTGGGGATAACACAGGAACTCACAGGAGTTCTTCAGGGTAAAGGGCCTGTGGTGTTTAATGACAACTCAAAGACATTTGGATCAGGCCTGGTGAAGTAGGTATCAGGAGAGCAAAGGCCACCAAAATCAGCTTCCGTGAGATCACCCATGGCTATTTCTGCCTTTCGGTCTCAGAGGCACCAATAGTGCTGAATCACTCCGGCCTCCATCACCCCCACTCCCCAGCTTCCCCAGGACCTCTCCAGCACTCACTTTCCACCTCCCTTCTCTGCACAGCAGCGGATGCTGGAATTCTCCGGGGCTCAGATGGAAGGCCTCCTCCTTCACCCCCTTCCCCCTTCCTAAGTGATCTCATCATGACCACAGCACCACTCGCCATTTGCCAGCCGACGTCTCCAGCCCAGACCCCTGCATTGAACTCCTGGACCGTAGAAACCACAGTCTGTTGCCCAGACCTTCTAATCTCAGCAGAGCCCCCGCCCGCATTTCTTCAACAGCGTGAGCCAAATCAGCCTGTCTACTCCCGACCACGCTGTCACCCAACCCATAAGTAGCCCGGGCGATCCCGCCGGCTCCGCAGTCCTTGCAATCCATCCACATCTCTGCCATGATGCTGTTCCGACCGTAAGCTAAGCTACAACCTAACCACCTACACAGAGACATTCCTACAGGGTCCTCACCGTGCCCACCCTGGCCCCCAATCCAGTCTCCACAGGGCAACTACTCTGATCTTTCCGGAAGGTAAAGTGAAAGTGATGGACCCTCAGTCGTGTCCGACTCTGCGACCCCGAGGACTATACCGTCCATCATATTCTTCGGGCCAGAACACTGCAGTGGGCAGCCTTTCCCTTCTCCAGGGGATCTTCCCAACCCAGGGATCAAACCCAGGTCTCCTGCATTGCAGGCGGATTCTTTGCCAGCTGAGCCACAAGGGTCCAAAAGGCAAATTAAAGATAAGTTTGGTATTGTGCTCCAGCTCCTTCTTGAAGCCCCGCAGTGGCTCTCCCTTGTGTTTGGGAGAAAGCCCCCAATCCCGAGCCTGGCCCATGGGTCCCGCTCACCGGAGTCCTCACGCCCTGGCTGCACCTCCAAGCTCCGCAGTCCAGTCACGGTGGCCTCCTTCGTGCTCTGCTAAGCAGTCACGACCCCCTCACCCCAAGCCTGTCCAGTGCTCACGGTGTCTGGGTGTCTGCTGTGCTCACCCCTTTACCCCTCGGAGCTCAGGGCAAACACGCTGCTTGGTGCACACCCCCTCCTCCCACCCGCCCGTGCCGGGCTCTACGCCCTGGCACGACCCTCTGCGACACGACCCTCACCACGTGACGATCCGCTCCCCGCCGTGCTGTAAGCCTCCTGTGACCAGGACTGGCTCACGGAAGCCTCCCCGGACACCACCTCAAAGGTCTGGTCACAGAAACAGGAAGGAACCTGGGTCTCAGAACAGGGCGAAAATGAAGCACAGGAGTTGGTCTCACGCAGGGGGAGGGATCAAAACAAGCAGGCCCTTCTTACTAACCTACTTTTCAGAATAGCAAGCTTGCAGGCCAGTGAATACAGCCGGAGAGGAACTTCACAAGCAAACAGGCCTCCAGGCTCCTGCAATACTCCCTCCACCGTGAGTTTCCCCGCCAACCCCCAGCCTCAAGGGGTAGGGGTCCAATGCTCTGTGTGCAGCTCAGCCCACCTCGGGCCTGCCTTCCCGTTATCACCTCTGACTTCATCAACTTTTCTCTACCAGTACCTTTCAGCTTTTACAGATGCTCAGACCGCCTATTGAAAGCAACCTGACCAGAATATCTCGGGCCTGGACCCTATCTTGACCACTCTTTCTCTCTTTCTAAACTTACTCTTTTTGGTGCTGTGCTTAGTCGCTCAGTCGTGTCCGACCCTGCAACTCCGCGGACTTCCAGGCCCCTCTGTCCATAGGATCCTCCAGGCAAGAAGACTGCTGTGGGTTGCCATGCCCTCTGCCACGGGATCTTCCTGACTCGGGATTGAACCTAGGTCTCCCACATTGCAGGCAGATTCTTTACCATCTGAGCCACCAGGGAAGCCCCCTTTTTGGTGGTGGTGGCGGGGGGTGTTATTTTATTTTTCTGTATTTGTTTTTTGGCCACACCCCTGAAGAAGTAGGATCCTTGCTCCCTGACTAGGGATCAAACCTTCACCCCTGAGTTGGAAGTGAAGAGTCTTAACCACTGGACTGCCAGGGAGGTCCTCTAAACTTACTCATAAACCCACGGCAGAGGGGCCTCTACCTGCTCCACCCTTAAAACTGCTCCTGTACGATTTATGAGTGGCCTCTGGTGGCCGAAGCCTGTGGGCCACCCCCAGAATGAGTTCCAACGGGACCCCTGTCCTGCTGCTGCGGTGCCCCCGATCTCTTCCCTTTCTGCCCTGCTTCTTTTAAAAGTTCCTCTCCCTCCTTCTCTGGCTTCTCCCCGGAGCTCTCCCGTCTTTCCTCTGCAAAGACGAGTGAACTCATACAGCACAACTGTCTGCTACCAGCCTGAGATGAGACGGGGACACGAAACAAGAGGGAGTGTCAAGACCCTCGTCCAGCCCTTCACCACCGCCGCTGTGCGCCACCGCGTCTCACAGAGGCTGCTCCTCAACAGACTGGGAAAAACCGAACACACAGAGAAAACCCGGCCCTCCACCACAGAGGATCTGAGCAATCCAGGGCTAGGAGCCTGTAGTTCTTTGACGCATCCACCTACTCACATGGAGAAACCAAGAGACTCCCTGATCAGAAAATCAAAAGCCTCACCCACGTCTCTAAAACAAAGCCAACCCACCAGCCAGCCACGCCACGGGAAACCTCAGGAGATCCTGGCTCTGTCTCTTCACGAGGCAGCCATGTGCCGAGGTGGCATGGTGCCTGCCCACGGGAAGTGGGCCCGTGCCCCCCGGGACGACCCCCGGAACCACTTCCCTGCCGACTCACCTGCCCTCGGTCGACCATATCCCCGCTTGCCGCCCTTTCCCAAGCTTCAGTTGCCTTCTGGAATGTTCCCACGAGGGTCCCTGGCTCCCGGGCCCCTCAGCACCACCAACCTCACTGCTTCTTGTCCCGACCGGCTCCTCGGGGCCGCGTGGTCCTTATCCTCACGGAAGACCCCCACCCCGACACCTCACCAGTCACCGAGCATCACGTCAGCCTCCACCGCTTCTACGACAGAGTCTCGATGGTACAGCTCTGCCTCCCGCTTCCCATTTGTTTGATCACTCGACAAATATGCACTAAGTTCTCGAGACACAGCAGCGAACAGGACACCCCGGCCCCCGGCCCCTTCTCCGCCCCGGCCAGCCCCCCTCCACGCCGAGGGCACCCTCATGGCTAGAACCACACACCCCCGTCCTGCCAAAGCAGCCTTAGGAAAACGTCGTGATTCGCTAGGTTTCAGGGCAGGTCAGGGAACAGTGAGGAAACAGAAGCTTTTTAACATAATTTCCCTTTCACACTGGGTCGGCATCTTGCACTAATTAAAATGAGACCCCGCGTGGCACTTGGAGAAATGAAGCCTGGAATACTCAACCACCAGTCACAAGAAACGGTGGGTGACTTCGACACTGCAGGCAGAGCTTCATAGTCAAACCGCAGACTTGGAGCACCTGTCGACTTCTCTAGAACAAGACGGAAGCAGCATGATAGCCAACGGACAACACCTGCAGTTTAATCCAGGCCCCAGGTTTCCAACCACGAGGTGCCCCCTCTTCCTGGTGTCTGACCCGAGGTGTCCCCTCTCCCTGGTATCTGACCTGAGGTGCCC